>NW_021940578.1:3236336-3272895 GCF_001715985.3 Manacus vitellinus | reverse complement strand
TCTGGGCAACCTGTGCCAGGGCCTCCCCACCCTCACAAGGAAGAATTTCTTCCCAATATCCCATCTAACCCTGCCCTCTGGCAGTGTGAAGCCATTCCCCCTTATCACTACACACCCTTGGATAGCTGTTGGCACTTGGTGACACTGTTCTTTACTGGATTTTTCCCTGCAGCGCAATGTCCCTGTTGTTCACTCGTTCCAACTCAATAGTTGCAGTGAAGAAGGATAAAAGACACATGGCTGAGGTAAATGCTTCTCCACTTAAACATTTTGTCACTGCAAAGAAGAAAATCAATGGTATCTTTGAACAGTTGGCTGCTTACATCAACGAGAGCTCCTCGTTCCTGGAAGGTAAGCTCAGTTCTGGAACTACGAGTGTGTGACAGTGCTTTGCCCACAAACAGTGCTCCAAAACAGACACACCAAACCCCCTCATTCAGTTTAATAGCGCTGCTAGACCTGTGCTTATTTATACATGTGTGTCTTGTTTATGTATTCATGTTTATAAGAAAAACAGAAAATTATTTCTTTGAATTTGTTCAGGTGTTCAGCTTCATATTTTGAAGATGAGAATTTCATGCATGTTAGGAAACTGAGCTAGTTAGGGAGCTATGTATGATTTTTATGTTGTTTGGGAGATTTTTAATTAATTACACAACCCCTTTAAGGTTTTTTTGTCTATAATCCTTTCAGAGTTCTTGGCTGGACACATCACTGTTAGTGACATGTAACATATACCAGTAATTGGCTTTAACAGCTTAAGGCACAGACAGATTTTTTTCTTTAAGGGTGCTGGAGTGTTTGCAGTGTGGGCTGTTCTGTTTAAGGCAGTCCCAAGGACAGGGATGGTTTTTAGATACACAAAAGGGACCAGCTGATAAATGCTGTTGCAGAATTGCCTCAGGGTGTCATTGCCTGTGTGGAGATCACCCACGCGGGCTGTGGGACAGATAAATGTTCAGTTCTGTGTGTTACCATCACAGAGAGGGGTGGCATCCAGAACTGACCCAGAAATGGCTCCTGGAATTCAGAGACATGATCTGTTTTGATTCTAGAAACACACAAGAATGGAGAGCTTGATCCTGTCACCACAGAAGAGCAGGTACTGGAAGTCAAAGGCTACCTGTCAAAAGTCAGTGGTATTAGTGAAGTGTTGGCAAGACGACATATGAAAGTTGCTTTTTTTGGGAGGTGAGTCACGTGGGTGTGTGTTGCCTACACTCCCCACTCAGTGAAGCATTTGAGGATTGAAGCCAGTAGAGAATATTTATAGAAACACTAGTGCTTTAGCTTCTGCATGTCCCTGGCACTAGTGCTTTGTAAATTGGAAAGAAATATTGTATCATGTCATTCTTCAATTTGAAGAATTCTTACAATAAGAAACTAGCAGAGTCTTTTTGCAGGTTGCCTCTGGCACCTGAGTTGTTAATGGCTCTGGTACAGCTGGGCTTCAGAGAACTTGCTTTCTGTAAAATCTGGCTCTCGGAACCCTGCTACACCATTCTTAATCTGGCTGCAGGACAAGCAATGGGAAGAGCACTGTGATAAATGCCATGCTGTGGGACAAAGTCCTTCCTTCAGGAATTGGGCACACCACTAATTGCTTCCTGCGTGTAGAAGGGACAGATGGACATGATGCTTTCCTGCTGACTGAAGGCTCAGAGGAAAAGAAGAGTGTTAAGGTATAATTTCCTTAAGCATAAAGGCTCTTCAGAAATGGCAGAAAAGGGAAGGAACAAGAAAATTAAAGTGCTGTGAACAAATTTCACAATTAAGTATTTTAATCATTAAAGGAACAGAGATGAAGAATGAGTCTTTTTAGATGTAGGAAGGGAGAAATGAAGCAAGTCACAGGATGGAACTTGTTCATTTTATGAAAAAGATGATACGTTGTATTTGTCGGTGACAGCAGGGAGCAATGACTCAGGAAGTTCTGAGCTCTGTGTGACTGACAGAATCACAGACTTCCTGATAATTCCTCAGTAGCTTTTCCTGACAGAAAAAATCTCTCATAAACTCTCATTAGTGGTTGTCTTTTGACTAGGACACTCAAAAAGGTTTTATATGGAAAACCTCCCTGTGAGAAAGTAATTTGGAGTTGGGTTTTATCTTAAATTGTCAGTGCACAGCTCTGAAGGGGAAAGAATTGTGTTAGTGGGTCTTGGCACCCAGGAAATGTTATTTCCATCTTTTCATAGACAGTAAACCAGCTGGCTCATGCCCTTCATCAGGATGAACATCTGAATGCTGGCAGCCTGGTCAGTGTAATGTGGCCCAATTCCAAATGTTCTCTCTTAAAGGACGACCTGGTGCTGATGGACAGGTGAGAAATAGTTTTCTTTCCTTTCCTGCTTATCACAGACTAATTACGGAAATGTTTTCAAATACCTATTTAACAAACATCAAAGGGATTGACCTTGTTCTAATCTGTGACAGTGACCAAAGTCCTTTGCTGCAGTTGGCAGTCAGATTTTCTTGTCAGTACTTCCTTGGAGTCTGTACTCTTGTCACCTCAGGACAGGGTAGCTCAAATATGGGAAATTAATGCCCTGAAAAGCTGAAACACATCTCTTACTGACTTTTGTAATTCTGTTTTTGCTGTTTCCAAAGCACAGTAATGTCTCATTTCTCTTTATTGCTAGCCCTGGCATTGATGTAACCACAGAGCTGGACAGCTGGATTGACAAATTCTGTCTCGATGCCGACGTGTTTGTCCTGGTGGCAAATTCTGAATCAACGTTGATGCAAACTGTAAGTGCAAGTCCACTTCTGGGAATTTGGCTAAGGGTTAAAAATATTAATCTGAAGAGGTTTTGTTTAATTTTCCTTAGGAGAAACAGTTCTTCCACAAGGTGAATGAACGTCTGTCTCGGCCCAATATATTTATTTTAAATAACCGCTGGGATGCATCTGCCTCTGAACCAGAATACATGGAAGAGGTTTGTGATGTGGTTAAACTTCTTCTCTTTTCATGGATATTATGGAGTCTTTTGACTCTGGTCTTTGCAGGTACAATCAGTGTTGCATAGCATCCTCCACCACATTAGACATAACATGCATGTAGGAAAATCTGACATAATATTATTGCAAATCCATCCAAATATTCCATACTATCTCCCATACAACTCAAAACTCGTCATCAACAGACCTAGGCACATTCCCACACAAGGACATGTGTGTGATTGTTTTACAGTTTGGATTTTTATCCCCTTAGTGTGGAGACTAGGGGGAGCACAGACTAATGATCAGGACATGACTCTTGAAATTTCTGAGCACAACTCTCACAGGGGCCTTTTGAAGTTAAATCACTTAGACAACCTCTGGAAAATTCCATAGAATAGGAAAGGTTTTCTCCTTGCTCTTTTATGTTGGCAGCTTAGACCAGCAGAGGGCATGTGGGTGCTCGGCCTAACCTTTAGGGGGTGATGAAGCAGATTTAACTGGCTGTGTTGTTTGTCCTGTTGGGCCCTCAGGTGCGCCGGCAGCACATGGAGCGCTGCACCAGCTTCCTGGTGGATGAGCTGGGGGTGGTGGATCGAGCCCAGGCAGGGGATCGCATTTTCTTCGTGTCTGCAAAGGAAGTGCTGAATGCCAGGATTCAGAAGGCTCAAGGGATGCCAGAGGGAGGTAAGGAAAGCTAGCAGAAGTTTTGCGTTAACTTGAAGAAAATAGAGAATGTCTTGTTCCAAAGAGTGAATAAAATTGGGGCCAAATTAATAATAGAGCAATCGAAGAGGCGACTTAGCAGCACTTTTGCATTGGCTTCAGTGTAAAGCAGGAGCATTTCTTGATGTCCAACACCTGACTGCTTTTGCAAAACTGAAGTGGTTGTTCTGTGCTTTCCTTCTCTCAGGTGGAGCACTGGCAGATGGATTCCAAGTCAGAATGCTTGAGTTTCAGAACTTTGAGAGAAGGTTCGAGGTGAGCATTATGTTGTGCTGGTTAGATCTAAAAGACTGGGGGCTGGAGAAGTTGTGTCAGTGTGCTGCTGATCTTGGGCTGCCTTTTGCCTACAGGAATGTATCTCCCAGTCAGCAGTAAAAACAAAATTCGAGCAGCACACGGTGAGAGCGAAGCAGATCGCAGAGGACGTTCGGCTCATCATGGACTCTGTGCATGTTGCTGCCCAGGAACAACGGTGAGGAGAGCTGAGGCTTGGTGCTTCCATAACTAAAGTATTCTGGGAGTCATTTAAGGGAACCATGAGCATTTGAAATGCAAAGCAGAACGTAGCTGTTTGGGAGTGGGAAAGACATGTACTGATGAACTGGGAAAGTGTTGGGAAGAGGACCTTTTATCCTGTGCTGTATAATGTATTGCAGATTCTGACATGTTGTGTTACTGGGTGAGAGAATCTGTCTTAGTGCTGAAATTCAAATATATTTATAGATCAAAAATGCATTTCTCTGACACTCTGATGGACAGGGTTGTTTTTTCACCAGAGTTTACTGTCTGGAAATGCGAGAGGAACGACAGGATCGTTTAGGTTTTATTGACAAACAGCTGGAGCTCCTGACTCAAGACTACAAGAGGAAAATCAAACAGATCACAGAAGAAGTGGAGAGGCAGGTAAGGAGGAGTGGCTGTGGAAAACCAGATTGTCTGAAACAGCATGGTGGGGAGAATACACAGTGCTGACAAAGCTTTGAAGTACTAAAAATGTGGGAGATACAGATGGGAAGAGAAGAAATGCTTTCACAAGCTCTGTTTTCTGTCCTGTGCTGTCTCTCTAGGTGTCAAACGCCATGGCAGAAGAAATCAGACGGCTCTCAGTGTTGGTGGATGAATACCAGGCAGACTTCCATCCATCTCAAGTAGTTCTTAAAGTGTACAAGACCGTAAGTGATGTTTGCTTCTTACCAGTTGCTTAAGCAACTTAAGAGGCCTTTTTTAGCTCTGAGTCAGTAATTATGTCAGCTCATTGGGATGGTTAACATCCTTCCAACTAGGATATGATCTAAGGCTTTAGTTTTTTAATAATCTCAGTGATAAATTGATACACATATGATGTATCCCATTATATAGATCGAACAGAACTTTTCCTAAAGAGTGCACATGAGATTTCTTTGATTTGCCTTTTCCTCTTCACTGAAAAAGGGAGGAAAGAATGTAATTAATATTAGAACAGTGGGCAGACAGAACATGTGCTCCTGTTCTGGGAGGGTTTTTTTAACTAGCAAGCTCTGGGACCTGCAGCCTGCATCTTACCTATGTTTATTCCAATCTTAATAACCCTTTCTCTGTCAGGAGCTGCATAAGCACATCGAGGAAGGGCTGGGCCGTAACATGTCAGAGCGCTGCTCCAACGCAATCACAGCTTCCCTGCAGACAATGCAGCAAGAAATGATAGGTCAGTCCCACTGGCAATATTCCCCTTTCTCTTTCCTTGAATTGCCATGGAAAATAACTGGGTCGGTGTTCTGGGTTCCTTATTAATCTGATGGCTGATGTCGGCTGGTATCATCTTAGTTTCCATCTTGATTAATACTGTTGTGTTCTGGGCCTGAACTGGTGCAGTGATTTGCTATTGAATATGTACAGTCAGCATAATCCTCATGGCAGAGAGGAATCTTGGCTTTGGAAACTTGATTCTCAGATCAAATCCTAATGAAACAGGAATGACTTGTAACTCAGTGCCTGTCTCAATATGGGATTTCATGGGAGTATGGTGCCTAAAGACTTATAACTGCTTTCAGATTCTGTTTGTCAAGGTATTGGTAATCTGTAAGCTTCACCAGCTACCTGTAAGGATTTTGGAGGGTCCATGGAAAGATTTCCTTCTGAGTTGATCTGAAGAACCTAGAATTGAATAGTAATTCAACACTAGCAACATGCTTGGCTTATGAAATTTAACATACTAAGGAAACTAGTGTGGAGGATGGAAGAAGCCATAACCACCCTGATTGCAGAATACAAGTCCAGTTAATTCTTGTGAACTCGACAGCCCTTTTTTTCCATGTTTTTCTTTTCTGTCTGTGCAGATGGTTTAAAACCCCTCCTCCCAGTCTCCCTGCGGGGCCAGATAGACATGTTAATTCCCCGACAGTGCTTCATGCTCAGCTATGATCTGAACTGTGACAAGCTTTGTGCTGACTTCCAAGAGGACATAGAATTCCATTTCTCTCTTGGATGGACGATGCTGGTGAACAGGTTTTTGGGACCAAAGAATGGTCGTCGGGCCTTGATGGGCTATAATGACCAGGTAAGATACCTTGTTGGGCTATAATGACCAGGTAAGATACCTTGTTGGGCTATAATGACCAGGTAAGATACCTTGTTGAGTATTGGGGTAGATGTGACTTCTGTTATTTCAGTGGCTGCTGAGGTTGTTGGGGGGGAGAGGGGGGGAGAAGAACAGTGGCTTGCCTTCTCTTATCTGTCCTTTGGTTTTGTTTTGTCCCTGCTTTTCCAATTAGGTTCAACGCCCTTTAACACCAGCAAATCCCAGTCTGCCTCCTTTGCCTCAGGGCTCTATGACCCAAGAAGAGCTCATGGTGTCCATGGTGACTGGCCTGGCCTCGTTAACTTCCCGGACTTCCATGGGGATCATCGTGGTTGGTGGTGTGGTATGTTGGCCTTCTGGGCAGCACTTATATAACTGAAGTTGGAGCACTGACTTGAACAGCACTTGTACTGCTGAATCCTGTAGATAATTGCTATTCACAGATAGGGAAATACTTTCTCCTCTGCTCTTCCACTGGAGTATAGATATTGAGCTGATTTTGCAATGCTCTGTGCACCACTGTTAGGAGTCAGCATCAAGCTGAGATGATGATTGTGTAATTTGTTTTTCCTTGTGCTTTTTTAGGTCTGGAAGGCTGTGGGTTGGAGACTGATTGCTCTCTCTTTTGGCCTTTATGGGCTCCTTTATGTCTATGAGCGCCTCACCTGGACCACAAAAGCAAAGGAGAGAGCTTTCAAGAGGCAGTTTGTGGAGTATGCTGGGGAGAAACTGCAGCTCATTGTCAGCTACACAGGCTCCAATTGCAGCCACCAAGTCCAACAGTGAGTTGCCTATATTCAGATAAAACCTTAAGTTATTTGGATTTTTTTTATGCTGTTCCTCTTTAAAACAAGTCTTCATTCTGAATTCCACATTTAAAAATGTGTAACGACACGTGTTTTAAAATAATACTGCTCCTTTTTTTAAACCTGTAGTGGTTGGGTGCTGTTAAGCATTGAGCTTAATGTATTTCTGTGTCTCAAATCAAGATGCCTTTACATATTCTTGTGCAGAAAGTGGTAGGATGAAGATCTGAGCCAGCACCATCAGCACTATACATCAAAGGGATTTAGTCCTTGACTTTGCTGCTTGATCTTACTTTCTGTCACACCCAACTCTTCTTGTTTCATAGGGAGCTTGCTGGAACGTTTGCTCATTTGTGTCAGCAAGTGGATGTCACACGGGAGAACCTTGAGCAGGAAATTTCTGCCATGAATAAAAAAATCGAAGTTCTGGATTCACTGCAGAGCAAAGCAAAACTGCTCAGGTGAGATTTGGTTATTCCATATGATTGTTTTTCCTGTGATTGCCCCGGGATGCTCAGATGAGCTGTAGTTTTGAGTTCACTCTATCTTTGTCACAGTGTTTGATGTGCAGACCTTTCCCTACCAACTCGTGTTCTCTTTCTCTTGGTACTTTCCCATGGACAGTCATTTAAAGCTTCTGTCTCACAAAATATCTTTTCCTTCCTCTTTTCGATTTGTTTGGAATTACAGTTCCTTTCCATTTATCAAAACATACAGTCCTCTGCTCCTCAAACGCCTTCAGCTGTTACAAAATCATGCAAATAAGTCTCACCCTAACCTTTGTACACAATTGTGTGCTGATTTCTTTACACTGCAAAGGCTGTCAGGAAGACTTTTTCAAACATTCCTTGCTTACTCAGTAAGATTGATGTGAAGTTGTGTCCAAGATCTCAGTTTGAACTTCAAAGCCTAGGCATTGTTAGCAGGCGAGCACTCCTGACCTGAGGAATGGCAACAGCATTTTGGAGTGGATCTCTGGCACTCCATGCCTTGCTGGGTACTCATTTTAGTGGCACTTCTTTCTGACTGGCTTAAGAGCTGTTTCCTTCACCTAACAAAGACTTTCTGTCCTTGCAGGAACAAAGCAGGTTGGCTGGACAGCGAACTCAACATGTTCACACATCAGTACCTGCAGCAAAGCAGATAGTGTGGGAAGGAGAGAAAAAAAAGTTTCCCTTCAGTGCTCTCTTAATTACTGCAGAGAACATGGTGGGTGATGGAATTCCCTAAAGGGAATGAGCAAGAGCCTATTGCTATGTTTCCAGTTGCTGTGTGAACAATAGGATTCTGCTTCCCTGTTCTGTGTCCCACCTCTAAACACTAGCTGTTAATAACTCTTCTTTTTCCTTCCTGTGAGACCAGGCCACTTCAGGAGGAATGTGTGCTTCATACATTTACAGGGGGCTTTTACTGCACTTCATTTTGCTTTAAACAAATTTAAAGCAAACAAGAAAAATGTTTATCAGGTTAAAAAGTTATTCTGACACCTCTTTATGGAGTCATTTGTTTTACTACATAAAGACAGAGCTTTTGAGTTCCAAGCCCAGGTGGGGGTGTGAGTGACAAGCAGCTGTTTGTCTAAACACAGGTCCCATGCACACAGATGTGGTGGTGGTTTCACAATGCATTTAGAGCCCACACAGGCCTGTCTCCTGGGTTAATATTCTGTTTTTCTAGAACCTGACACAGAATCCCAATGTCCCTTCATAGAAAGGTTTATTGCTGTCAGTATGCTTAAACCTCTGAACAAAACCCAGTCCTCTTCCAGAGAAAAAGGGATTAAGATTTTGCTTTGGTAAGCTTAGTGGCTTTGGAGTTAGTTTCTTCCTCTTAAGAGCTCTTTAATAACAGTCTGGCCCATTTCCTGTCACAGACAAGTAGTTTGCAAAGACAGAACCAGTTCCTGTGAAGGAGGTAGTGCCGATAATTTGGCAGCTTGTTGAGGAAGAAAACTAGGAAGGAAAAGCCTGTTGACGGAATGTAATGAACTGCCTTACAAGCTAAGTCAATGAATGTGGGTTTTCTTTGGAAATGCACAGCTGTGTTTCTGGAAGCAGGCCTTTGGAATTCCATTACCACTCTGGCCACAAGAACAGCATGTGGATTACACGCTGTAAGAGATTTTGCTTCGTGCAGAGTTCCCACAGGATGTGGCGGTCCGGGCAGCGATAGGATTTGATGAGGTTTCTCTTCTGTTAAAAGTATGAGAACAAGCTGGCAGGTACAGCTCCTCGGGGGTGGGGGGAGTTGTGGCCCTCGTAGTTCATGCCAGGGCAAGAATGGGTTAATGCAGCTTTTTTTTTTTTCCCCTAAGACATTCTTTATTTGCAAAGAGATGAAATGAATTTTTGAGTTTTGCCCTGAAGCAGTTATGAATTTGGAATATAAGATTTGGGAATTGTAAGGATTTGAGTCTCTTCCTGTTGAAATTGATAGAGAAGAAATTCTCACTGATTTTAGGAGTAGTAGGATATGTTTCCTCTGTTGTTTGGAAAGTTTCTTTTCCTCTTTGTGGGTCGGTATTTTGCCATGTGTTGGGTATAATCTTTCTGTTGCCCACAAAATGCCTGAGGAATCCAGAATCAGATCCTGTAGTTCTAGGGTTAGTGACAACCTAAATCTGTTCAGCATCACACACATAGAATATGGACTGCATTTAGAACTACTGAGCAGTGGGGTGTTCTTATTGACAATGAGACTTTTCCCTTGAAAATGGCCTTAGGATTTCTCATTCCTGCTCAGGTGTGCCTGTGACAAGTCCCCTGTTTCTTGTGTCATGGAAGGTCCAGAAAGAAGCTGCCTGATACTTGAGGGAGTAAAAATAGTGAAATGTCAGTAAGTACATCTTAGGTAAGGCTGTTCTGAGATTTGCAGTAAGACTTGAAGTACCTTGATTGTGTTGGAGCTGGTGGTGAGACTCTTATGTGTCCAGAATGCAGAAAGAAAACAAACCTCTCCCTTCCAGTAGACAGCCTTGACTCCAGCTCAAACTGAAAAGCTGTTTTTATCAGAAGGCTTCATTGGCCTTGGCTGGGTTCCTCAGGTAGCCACCAGGACATAAATATAGCTTGGATCAGATCTGAGAACGAGCAAGAAAGAAATCTGAGTCCTTGCCTCTGGAAGTCTGTGCTCTGGGCATGTGGTGAAGTATACTGGAGTAAGTGGATCATCCCTTACTCTGCTGGAGGTATTATTTGAATTAATTTGGATCTCTGGTCTCTCAAGCTATCACATACACAGTTATAAGCTATGTACTCTTCTGTTGAGTTAAAACATTAAGCACATCCCTCATACACCAGGAAATTGTCAGTGCCAGGTCGAGGCAGAGGGTGATGTACTATTGCTCATGACTACTTGAAATGCTGACCTTGCTTCTGAAGACCTGTCAGCATCTCTTCAGCAGGCCTTTAGGGGAAATCTGATAAATGAGCTTATCTTTAAGCCAGTGTCTTATCTGTAAAGGGAAAAGAGATTGATGGGTTCTTGGAACCTGGAGTCTTGGTGCTGTGTGTGCCTCTGATGCTGCTCAGCTTTGGGTGGTGTGTTCTCACTGCACAGCTGACACAACCTGCAGAACAGGGGAAAGAACCACTTGGAGTTTTTCAGAAGCAAAACTGCTAACAGGGGAGAGAAGAATTTTTAATATGTGTGTAACCCTTGTCCCCAGAAGCCTGAATGATAGAGAATCAAACTTTTAACAGACAGGCCTATGAGCTGGATTCCTCTGAAACACATCAACAGCTGCACTTCTTTAATTCAGAGTGGTGGAGGAATGAACACTATCAGGAGGAGGCTGTTCTCTTCTGATTTAATAAGGAAGGCTAAACTAATCTGTAAAACAGGTAATTCCAAAAACAGTCTCCTCCAAAACTCCCATTAAAGAAGGTCAGCTAAATGCACTTTTATCTTATTGCTGCTACATTTCCCGTTGCGTTACGTTGATGGAGCTCTTCAAAATACTCTTACCAGCGAGTTTATTCTCTGCTGTATTTAAGGTGATAAATTTGCATGAATTAGTCCTGTAACAGTGCTGTAAACAATGGAAACCAAAATAAAAATGAATTGGAAAAAAACAGTTCTCCTGACGTGTCCTGAGTGTTGTGACACAAAGTCTTCCAGTGTAAGTACATCTATTTCAGGGGTGTTCCGTGTGGTACTGAGGTGCATGTTTGACACCAGTGACCACCTTCTGTGCTCTTACTTCAAAAGTTAACAAGGAGACTGATTGTAAGGTTAGAAAACCCTTCTTGAAGAGTTATGGGGAGGAGATTAGAGCTTATCTTGCTTAAGAAAGCTTTCCTGCCTAGAAGAGGCATCTTTCCCCAGAGACAGTTTTAGATGTTTTCTCCTCTTGCATTCCCAAGAAAGATTCCCTGGCATGAGAAAAAGATAAGTCCTGCACACATGAGAGAGGCCCCCCACCGAGGGAGGGGCAGAAATTGTAAAAGCCCTGAGGAGGGTGTTTGAAGTGCCATTAGGATTAATGTTCTCCTAAGTGCAGTGTTCTCAACTTTGGAAATAAATTTTCCTACAATCCTTCCGCTGCCTTTCACAGAATCAGCGAGGTTGGAAAACATGTCTGAGATCATCAAGCCCAACCTCTGACCCAACACCACTTTGCCTACTAGCCCATGGCACTCAGTGCCACATCCAGTCTCTCCTTAACCACCTCCAGGGACGGTGACTCCACCACCTCCCTGGGCAGCCCATTCCAGTGTCTCATCTCTCTCTGGAAAGAATTTCTTCCTGATGTCCAACCTAAACCTCCCCTGGCGCAGCTTAAGACTGTGCCCTCTTGTCCTGCTGCTGGTTGTCTGGGAGAAGAGCCCTGGGAGAAGAGCCTCCTTCCCGTCAGGGAATTGTAGAGAGCAATGAGGTCTCCCCTGAGCCCTCGGCGGCAGCTGCGTGTTATCCTCGCACCGCCGATACTGAAAGTTTTAGTCGCATTAAAACTGTCGGTATCGAACCAACGATTTCTTGAGGATACCGGAGGAAGGAACGGCCAGCGAACGTATCGGTCGGTGCCCTCGGTCGGTTCCCCGCCTTTACGAGGGGCAGCCTCCCCCGCGGGCCCGGGCGGGCGGTGCCGGCCCCGCGCATTGCCGGGAGGCCCGGGGCGGCCACGGGGATCCCCGGCGGCTGCGGCGGGACCGGCACGGGCGGGCAGCCCCCGGAGCCCCCCCGGGGGCCCGGAGCGGCGGGACGGCCCAGGTGGGACGGGGAAGGCCGGCGGGACGGGCGGCGGGAGGAGGGAGGGTTCGCCGCTGCCAGCCCGGCCTCTGGAGGAGGGAGGGGAATTTTGCAATGCCCGGGGCTCCCTCCCCTTCCCCGTGGGCGCGGGGGAGCCGAACCAGCGCCCCTGCCCCGGAACAGCCCCGGGCCACACAACTCCCGCGCAGGAAGCTCGTCCGCGGCTCCCGAGACAACGCCGCTGATCTTTAACTGCGGGGAGCGAAGCTCCTCCTCACGGAGGATTCAGGCTAGGGCAGGTTTTCATAAACTTGAGCTTCTTGTAGACTGTGCCAAGAGCGGACCTCATCTGGTAAAACCCTTCCAGAAAGTCCCTTGGCCGATGTTGTTTTCGGAGTGTTTGCTCTCTGGTGAGCGGTGGTGAGAGGGTGCTCATCAGAGCTGTCAGCTTTGTCCTGTGGAGGCTGCGAGAACCACTGGTTCTTGTCAAGTTTTCTCAAATTTAGTGCCTCAACAGCGATATTTCTATTTTCTGTCCCATACCGCACCTCTCACTTATTTCCTGTAGCAAGATATGTTGTAGTTTGTTAGCACTGCTCTCCACTCCTCCTGGTGCCCTTGCACCACATTTGATTCTCCGTGTCCAGTTGCCAAGGGAGCAAACTCAAAAACAAATCAGATGAGCTTTGGAGAAGAGTTTAGGGGTCTTTCCGAATGAAATGTCCTAGAAAACCATATAGTTTTATTGAGAACATAATTTATCAATCTGATCAAAAGCAACGTGGGAGTTTGGGTTTAGGGTTTGCTTCTGCTTTATTTAAAAATCCGCTTTTTGCAAATTTAGAGGAGCTTGTGATGTTGTGAAGATGTTCAACAGTGTGACAGCTTTCTAGACTCAAACTAGACTTTATTTGTTTATCTATTAACTCCTTTTCACTCCCTTGTGGGACTTAAGGTAATTAATTTATGGGATTGGAATTGCCCAAGACCTTGTCCTGAGTCATAATTGAGCCTTTTGGAGCCTTCCTGCCTGGGGGATATGGAGGACAGTTTTGACTCAGTATTTCTTTTGGATGTAGCAAATGCATTCATGTTGGTTATGAACTTATGAACATCCTGGGTTTATCAAAATACAAATTTCAATGTTCAAAAGAACATTAAAGCAGAATTGCATAAGAATATCCTAATTAACAGCCTCTGAACCAAATGTGTCTTGTTTAGCTTTTTGATGTGACTTTTTCATGTGTGCTGTTTCCTCTGTCAGAGTTTCTTGTCTCTGTTCAGTCAGCTCCCAGTCTCTGAGTGCAAAATACTTGATGGTCCATCCGAGGGGAGAGAAGCTTGAGGTGGTGCTGGTTCTTAGCATAAGGAGTTTGGCTGATTTCTCAGGAGAAGGGATCAACACTCCAACATTTCAACAGCTGTAAGTGGGTTTTAGGAAAAATCCCCTGAAGGTGGTTTCTCCTGTGTCTGCTTCTTCACTTAATTCTTCCATTTGTGTGGTTCCCCCTTCCTCTGGCTTTACAGGAAAAGGGTTGTCTAGGATGGACTTAGAGCTTCTGAAGAGGCTGCGTCAGGCCAACCAGGACCTTCTACAAAGGCTCACAACAAAGCAGGAGGAGATCAGGAAAAGAGTTCCCAGCAAGCCACTCCTTCCAGCATCTGTTCTTCGCCACAGAGCTGCTGAGGGATCTGTCCCCTGGCCCAGGAGAGGGGTATGTGTGGTGTCTGTGCTAGAAATTCTGGGAAGCAAATGGCCCTTGTGGGACAGCAGCTCTGCCTGTGGTGTGGGAAAGGAGTCATATGGACATGGAGGAGCTGGTAGAAACTGGAATGTGGAATAGGGAGTCTGCTAGAAAAGTAGCTGCCCTCTGGTTATTGTTTATCCTGTGGTCTCAGTCTGTTCTCCTTGCAAATAATTCAGTTCCTGCCTAAGACATGCAGGTTTCTTCATCTAAAAATAGGAATGAACATTGTGGAATGAAATCCTTTTGTTTCTTCTAAGCACAAGGGCTGAAAGTTTCGTGGTTCCTCAAAGTGGGAAAAGCTGCATTTAGCTGGAAGTGGATCTCTTTCTTCTCCAAATAAAAAGGTCTCACAAATCAACAGCAGGATTTTTCTTTTTATCCCTCAGGAATTTAAAGGGGTGAGCAGACTAGAACGAGAGGTTAATTTTTCACTTAGTGAGTGAAATGTCCTAATGAAAGGTATTTGTAATGTGACTGATGCCACGTGTTGTGAGGGTCTCTGTCCTTACAGAAGGAGAATCAGGTGGATGCTGACCCTGGAGTGGTGGTGTCTGTGGAACCCAGAGCACGGACAGCCAGAGCAGCCCTCAGTTCACCTCTGAAACACAGCAGCAGGGACAGAGAGGTACAGCAGCAACAAGCAAAGGCACAGGAAGCAGCAGGTTTGGATTCCAGCTATCCTGGGAAAGAGAAGAGTGTTACTCCAGTGTCTGCAATCATTCCATGTGGCAGAGAAGCCTCCAGAGTGGATGGGGATGGCCATGCTCGAGGAAGTCCAGAGAAGGAATCCTTCCTCCTGGGACTTGGAGAGAACAGAAAACAGTCTGCTCTGCTCCATGGTTTCCATGAGAAGAATCATCCAGACCCATCACTGAGCAGAGTGCAAAATGAAGAGCCCAGTGAGCAGCACGTGGTCAGCAGAGAGCCCACGATGCCTAAATCAGTCCTGGTGACATCCCAGTCCAAAGAGTTGAAGGTAAATGTCAAACCAGTGCTTTGCTTATTTTCCTGAGTCAACAGAAGGATGGGGAAGAAGGGCCAGGAGAACATGACTTGTCCCGTTCCCACTGTGTAAATGGGAAGCTGGGGCTGGAACTGTTCCTGGGTGTAGCAGCCAGGGGCTGTTGGCAGTTTGTTCAGGCCCTGCTTTCCTCAGCCAGTGAACTGAAGGCCAGAAAACTGTCACACTTGACTGTGAGACTGCCTGTGTTTGCATGTGTGATCCATGTGCTGAGGGAGAACAGCCAGGGGCACTGCTGCTGCTCCAGAGTTTGTTCCCCTGGATGTGAAGGGCAGGATCTGCCCCTGATCATCCTCCAGGGCAGCACAGGTTGCCTAATTTTTGGGGATGTGCATTGAGGGGCCTCAGTATTTTGTTTAAAGCTCTGAAAAATCCTGCCTTATACCTTGGCAAGTCCCCTCTTTCTGTTGTATTTATTGAGAAGGCAAAGGGCTAATCACTGGTGGAGGCACAGATAGAATCCAGCCTCAAACTAAGTCACAGCTGTCCCATTTGAGCAGTTGCCAGTTGTTTCCTCAGCTGTACCTCTGAATATCCTACTGAATGACTAAGAAGTCTTTATGAATTGTTTTCTTCCCAGAAGAAAGCTCATCATGTGACTTTTCAGCCTGAGCCTGAAGAAGATGCCACACCAGTGGGCAGCTGGTCTGCCCGTCCTTTCCTGGGCTATGACTGGATTGCAGGTGAATCCTAACCCTGAAGCAAAGCTCTCAGCAGGATGGGGTGGTATGAAGAGTTAAAACACAGTTTATGACCCCTTTAAGTTGAGGAGTGGTGGGACTGCTGTCCTCGAGTCCGTGCAGAAAGTCTCAGCAGAGGGGCTGCAGCTCTGTCAGAGGCTGTTTCCTGTCCAAACATGACCTGTGCTTCCCTGGAATGGTGAAGTGGCAGTGCTATGGGAATCCAGGCAGCAAATGACAAAGCCTTGTGGGGTCAGGGAGGATACCAAATAACTGGAATGAAATAAGGAAGCCAGACCACACAGTTAATCTGTGGTTTGACATCATGGCCTGGTCTTCTCATTACCATTATTTTGTTCTGACTGTTTTTTGTGAGGCTGGCTTTGGTGCTTTCCAAAATTTGATAAACCCGTGAACTTTCCTCTCTCCTTGGCCTTCTCAGGGCTCCTTGAAACAAAGTCTTCAGTAACAGAAAAATCTGAGCAATACTTTGCTGAGCTGCAGCAGTTCCGACAGGCCAACAGAGAAGCTTGTATTGATGAGCAGGACCTGGAGTAAGTGGGGATGGGGAAGGGCTGGAGCAGCAATGCAGTAATGAGAGCCGTGGTCTGATTGGAGTGGGACACTGTAAGGGTGGCTTTGAGGGCCTTTATTTACCTCCCAGGCATAAATGTGTGCTTGGAAAAGGCTGGGCTGCTCAGAGGACCCTCCCCTCTGTCCCCATCTGATCTCTCTGTGTGTTTCTTTAGGCCCAAGGCTCTGGATTGCACAGTTCCTGAACAAGAACCAGATTTGATAACCAGTTCCCATAAGTGTAAGATCACATTTCTTCCTACTCCCAATTTCTGTGAAAAAACAACTGTGCAGTCTTTGTCATCCTGAGACAGCAGCACATCATGCAAGACAAGGAAGAATGCTATTTTCAGCTACAGCTCTTCAACCAGATGCAACTTCCTACTCCAAAGGCACTTGAGTCTTCTCTCAATCACTGTCAGGGTTTCTCATAGTTGGCTAATGTTCTGGTTTTAGGTTGAGGTTGAAGTTTTGGTTTTGCTTTTTAGGAACTTACTTGGGAACAGGAAATGTAAAAGATATTTGAGGAAAGGCAGCTCCTCTTATAGAATGCAGGTGTGGCACTGTGGTAGAACACAGCTTTGTTGGCTGGTTTGAGGAACCTTCTGACAAACAAGGAATGTGAAGTTTGGTGGTTTGTTGTTCTGTGCAGGTTTTTACTGTTACCGGTTAAACCAGCGCCTGTTCCCTGTCCCTGTGGATCCAGAATCTGCCTGCCCTGTGTGTAAGATCCCACGTGCCCACCAGCCCCCAGGGACACTGGAAGAGCCAGCCCATGTCAGGTAAATGGGAGTTACTGCCTTGTAACATGCAGAACTCAAGGAAACAATAGGGAAGAAAAAGCTGATCAGGTGAAGGAGAAAACAGCATCACAACAGCTCTGTAGAAGGTTGCTGTTCTCAAGGCAGAGATACATGTTGCTTAAAAATTCCTCACTGATCTTTTCCATGAGCACAAACAGTTTTGAAGTCAATGAGAAATGCCTGTTTAAACCAAATTTGGTTCAGAATCTGAACGTGAAGTGTCTACTGCCCTGATCCAAAACCGTTTTGCTTGGTTCACTTTGGGATTAGACCCTTGGATTCTGAGTGGGGAAGGCAGATTTCCTCTGCCTTGTCAGAGGTGCAGGCACTTACTTCCCTTGTGTGGTTGCAGGGTCAGCATTCCCAGGAATACCCTTTTGCCTGCCCACAAGTACAAAGCCCATCGCAGGAGGAGCTTTGAGCCAGCAGACGATCTGGCCTTACCCTCGGTGAGTTGCTGGTCTTGCTGGTGGCACAGCCCAGGCTGGGCACTGCTTTAAGAGGGAAAGAAAATCTGTGACTCATTGCCCTGGCAGGGTTTCCACTAAAATTTCTGACCTGTGTCACTGAGGCAGCAAACCCATTGGTGTGTTCTGAGTTGGTGCCTTTGTGGAAGTGGCACAGAGTGGGTGACATATTTCCAGTGCTTTACACTGCATGAAGGAAAGTACCACGTGGAGCTGTGTCCTTCTGGGGCAGATTTGACTGGCTCAACGTGGTGATCCACACCTAAGAGTGCCTGTGTTTCCTTCCACAGGTGTCAGGGAGTCTGGAAGGAGAGCATCCATGAAGCATACACAGTGTAATCAGTAGTGGCAAGGGGTGCATTTCAAACTGTTACTGTAGAGCTGGTCCTGTATTCCAGCCAGTAACCAGTGCTAGGCAGTATTGCTGATCTGACCCTGGCCTAAAGATTTCCAGGGAAGAGGTGGGAGGAAACTTAGTTTTGAGGTTTAGGGAACTGGATGAGTCAGTTGAGACAGGTTCAGAGAGGTCGGGTGCTTGAGTTCACAGAGCAGGAGATCAGCTTAGAAGTAACCAGCCAGTGAAAGGTGGAAGAGGAGAGGGGCAGTTTTGCTTCATTAGAGATTTCATCATTTTTCTGTTAGTCATATAAGACTCCTCAAAAATTAATTAATTATTTTAACAATTGCTAAAACTTCCCTGTGCAGAAATTATTATTTAGAACTATGTTTAGGCCACAATAGATACAAAAGGGTAGAGCATTTCCATCTCTTTTCACAGCACTGCCTGGCTGGCTGGGAAAACATCATCCCCCCAAGCAACCCCAGGCTCAGCAGTTTGGATCTGAGAGCTTCCCTGGAAGAGAGGCCTTCTCCCCATCCTCACCTGGTAAGCACAGCCTCCAGAGTCCCTGGAGATGCTGGGAGTTGCACAGATGGAAATTGCTGTCCCACCTCTAAAGGGTTTGATGATTATCAAGGGCTGAGCAAACGAAAATGTATCACCACTGGGAAACATTTTCCTTCTTCTCAACCAGTGTGCACAGGGACAAAAAAGGGACAAAAAAACAAGGGGCAAAAAGCCTGTTCAGCTCACCAGAGTTCATCAAAGAGAAGTCACTGTGGCACTCTTTGATTAATACCCTCTTCATTTGGCTCCCAGGACTCGCTGCCCAGAGTGCCCAGAGGAGCTGAGGAGCCCCTGCCCCCCTTGGCACGTCCCAGGTCCAGCAGTGCCTCCCCTGGGAGGAGGCAGAGCAGGCGGGGACGCCGGAGAGCAGCTCCCGGGTCGGACCAGGCTGGTTTAACCTCAACTCTGTGAACCACAGACTTGATGCCCAGGGGAAGAGGTGGGCACAGCACGTGGGAACAACTCACAGACGAGGCCATTTGGATAAAAAGTTAATCTTGGCACAGATTTTGCCCGATGGGTTTCCGCGGTCGCGCGGTGACCGGCGCGTGTGTGTGCGAGTTTGTACAGTCCAGTGGGGGGGTTCACTTCTCTTTTTTGCCTCTTGCAGCTGCTCCTGAGAGCTGTCCCACCTGGGGCTGGCTAAAGGGATGTGCCCAGGATGAGTAGGGACAGCCATGGCAGTCCTGCCACCTCAACTGAGTCACCACCAGTGTAACTCAACTCTTGAGTGCCAGGGGAGGAACTGGCCTATGAAGGGCCTGGTTCAGTGGAGTGACACAAATATGGTGATTTCCAAACATTTGAAACATGACACTTAAGTTTCTAGTGCCCTAAACTTGAGTTCCTGAATAATTCAGTTAAAATTAAAAAAATCCTATTTATTTTCAGTGCAATGTGTGTAGCTACAGAGTAACTGTGAGTGTGAAAAAACATGTTAAAATGAGATTTTATTCATTAACAAGCTAGATAATGTTAAAGCCTTAAAATGTTTGCAAATTGTGCTTGCCTCTGCTTTTCCAAGTTCGTTGGGAGATAAACCAAAAAAACATTTTGGAGTTTTTAAATTGTACCAAAACAAAATACATTACATAGTACAATTAGTTTGAACTTCGTGGACTGATCTTACTTTCCTTGCCTAAAACCAATAAACCTGATGTTTTATTTTGCCTTGAATTTTCTGAAACAGAAATTCCTCCCTCAAATGTATTTCTGGGACTGACTTGAGAGAATGGTTTTGCAGAGAGAAATGGTTTATGCAGCTTCTTGGCATTCACTGTTATTTTTATATCAAATACATTATTTATTGAATCAAATGTATGAATAGACTTTTTTAAGCAGGCAGGAATATTGCAAGATGATGAAATTTTAATGTAAGACTTGGAATGGAAAATGAAAGGCTAAACTGACTAGTTTAGCTTTGAGTTGTGCATCTGTAGGGTGAAGTGAATGGAATTGGCAATGTGATTTCCATTATTGGAAATACTAATTTTAAAAGAAATTAATCAAGTGACTATAAAACACTAGCTGCCAAATTTTAAACTGAATAGGGAAAATTCAACATTTTTACTACATTGCCTAACCCAAAACACTAAACATTAACCTTAATTAACCTTTTATTAATTTATCCTGAAATAAATTAAAGCAGGTCTGCTCCACTTATCACAGAAAAGGAGCTGCTGTAGATTCAGTAAATGATGTGAATCTGTCTGGTGGATGCAGGTTGGAACCAGGTGAATTCAAAATAGTCTCTTGATAGCTGGGAATACATCAGTCTCTTACACTTGTGAAAGCATTGGAAGTGAGATTGTGGCTCTTTCTCCCCTAGCAACAGGTGAAAGGAGTCAGTGATGCTGCCCCTCCTCACTCAGGTTTGTCTCAGGGGCTTGGTTCTGGCCTCTGTGATCCTGCCCTTTTTTGCAAGCTGGAACAGACTGAAAATGCTCCTGTTTGTGGAACCTTTTCTTTTTCTTAATTCCTGTCCCCCCCACATCCCTCCATTGCACAGCCTCTGGAGCAGTGATGACTCCCAGGCCTGCACAAGCTGCCTTTCAGCCCCGTGCTGTGAGGAGCAGTTTGTGGAGGCAGGAATGGTTTATAGTGTAATAACAAGGTTTTGCACAGTGGCTTTGCCCTGTAGTGTGTGACACAATCCCAGGTAATGCACCCTTCCCTGCAGGAGGGTGACTGACATGTCACCTGGGGGTGCACTGTGAAGGAACTCATCTATTAACTGCTTGGAAAACTGCATTTCCTCCAGTGTTAAAGCAGCTTCAGCAGTTGGACAGTGATGGACTGGGATCAGCACTTCCAGGGAGAACAGAGGCTGGGGGTGGTGTGTTGGGGTTGTTTGGATTGTGGGTCAGAAAAATGGGAACGTTTTGAGATTGGGGGTGTCTGGAAAGGAGACGAAGCAGAATTGAGATGGGTGAGACCTTTGCTGATGTGGGGCTCAAAATGTGTAAAGGAAAAGTTCCCAGTAACGTCCCAGTATATCCAGGGCTGTCCTGAGGCACAAACTAATACAGATACTGGCCTTTGTTGTGCAGGCACAGGGCTCTGGGACAGCTTGTCCCTTGCTCCTGGAGGTAGGCTTGGCCTGGGTTTATGTTTTTTCCCATTCCTGGCACTTGGGAAGGTGCTGCTTTAACCTGGGCAGCTGTGTGTCCTGGTGAAGGCTGACTCAGTGTGTGTGTGTGCTCGTTTGTGTCAGCTCTCTTCTGCCTGATGCTTTGATGGTAAACTAGTGGTTTAGTTCCCCTTTCTGACTGTACTGCATGCCTATAACACTGATTCATGGGGTGGGAAATCCAGCTTTGCTTAATTAGGCAAATGAGACACAGTAAATGATGCATTAGTGATTGGTTTGAACAGAGATGTGTAGTTAAAACCCAGCTCCCATCTGCTTCTCAGAACCAATGTCAGACTGTCAGTGGTGTTTGTGTTTGCTCTCTCTGACTATTTTAAGATAATTTTGGTGATATCTCAGGATCAGGTGTTTCTTGCTGTCAGTCCATTGTAAGAATTAATATCAGGAGTGTTGAATGAGTGTAGTGCTGATTTCTGGCTTCTGTTTCGTTCTCAGCAGGCAGGGACTGTCTCCAGAACCCTCAGGTGAAACATCCGCGTGTGGCACGAACTCACTTTCTGAATCATTTGCAGACTTTGATTTTGGGGCCTTTCATCTCTTTGGAACTTTTGTTTTCAGAGCCCAGAAGAATTTATTTTCAGTGTGTGTCGAGTCTGAAAGCACAACAGAAGTTCTGCCCCTTCTCTTTGGAGTTAAAAGTCTCCATTTCACCAGTTTCCTGGGTAGTAGCAGACCAAACATAAGGACTTGGTTTTCTCCTTCAGCTGGTGTATTCCATTGGTTCTGCAGAGCAAACCTGCTGCTGGGAAGAGGAAAATAACACCCTAAATTGTCAGGGTTGAGATGCTCAGCTGTAGTCATTAAAAAAAAAAAAAGTTTCACACTTTGAAAAAAACGCATCCTGAAAATCTTCCCATTTGTTTCTTTCACAAAAATTATATGATATTATTTGATATTTCCCAGCTTTCTTTTGTTTGTGTCAGCAAAGGAAATCTCATCTTGCTTCTGTAAGCTTTAAACTCAGCTTTTAGATGAGGAAAACCAGAGTATCAAGAAAGGATTTGAGTTACCCAAAACATCTGTGACAGTACTGGGGACTCATGAGTCCCACTCCTGTGTTTTAACCCCCTTGCCAGTCTTCCCCAAACGTTTTTTATTTTCAAATTTGGATTTAAATGTAGAGAACTGAAACTGTTGGTGCTTTCCCAATTCCCTCGATCAAGAGCTTTGCCTGTGGAGAATGACCATGTGGAACTATCCCACCCCTCCAGGAGCTGCTGTCAGAATTACTGAAAGTACAGACATGATGTGATCTCCCATCTAAGGTCATTTCTCTCTCCCTCCCAGCCTGTGGGCATAGTAATTCTGTGATATGGTTTTGGTTTCCTTCATGGAAGCCAAGCCTTTCTTGAGAGAACTGAGTTCTCTGTCAGCTCTTCTCATTTTTCAGTCTGACTCAAAATGTACTTTAGTTTTGAAGCTACTACAGGCCAGAAAAAGTCATTTTATACACATTTATTTTGTTACATTAGTTATTTTATCACTTTATGTAAGGCAGTAGTATTAGTTGAGATAACAAAAACAGTTATAAGAACTTTGTTATCCACATAAAATTTATATACATGACATCTGCAGAAGAAATCTAATTGAAAATCAAGCCATGTTATCTGTATCATTAACATGATAACCTTTTTTTTTTCCTGATGGTAACTCTTGTTTTAAGCCATTGCTACATTTCAACAAGTGGACAACAAGAACTTCACACCACCTTCCTTGTTGAGGACAGGGGACAAACATGCCAATGTAAATTGCTGAATCAATACAGCTCTGCAGGTCATGTTCTCAAGAGCATCTGGAATGTATTTAACACAGTGCAGAGTGGCTGAAGTGCCAAAATTAAATGGATTGACAAAGACTTAACACTAAGAAGAAGAGAACTGTGTGTGCCAGCAAATAAGTATCAGTACCAGAGTGACAGAGTAGAGGGACACAATTTGGCCAGTCTGTGGCACACTTGGCATAACTGAGATTTTATTCCTTTTAACGAGTGTCATTTCAGTGCTGTGTCACTGCAGGCAGTTCAAACCCTGATGGCTCCCTCACCTCATGAAGTGTCTCAGTGAGATCACGTTGCACCAGTGCTGCCCTCCCTCCTGCCTGTCCTTTCTGGGCCATGGAGAGATTTCCAGAGAAGTTCAGTCCCTTGGCTTCCCTTGCAATGCCCTTGCAATGCCCAAAATCACTGGGCTCCTGTGTCACCACAGTGTCACTTTGCAGGATGCCCAGGGACAGAGCTCCCCCTTAATGCACAACGAGATTCTTGGGTTTCTTCCTTTCTTCGTTTTTTTTTTATTATTATTTTCCTTCTTTTAACCGTGAGATTCTCTGTGGTTTTTATTGCAGGAAATGCCTTCATTTCTCTTCTCTTGTTTAATTTATACCCCCGAAGTGCACGGCTTTTTTCCCAACAAGCACTGCCTTTGGTGCTCCTGGTGCTCCTGAAGCCCCTGGAGTTTCAGGGTCTGGGCTTGTTCCCCCTGGCTAAGGAGCAAGAATTTGGTGATTTTTTTCTCAGCATACTGCAATGCTCCAAATAGCAACACTGACAGACACTGAAATACAGATTTTAGACAAGGTGTTTTAATATGTGTCCTTTCAAACTCCATGGCCTCTTTTATCTGTTGGACAAGGGTTCAGAGATGACACTTCTCTCTGTGTGTTTTTCCTCTGATACAGCTGGACCCATATTAACTGAACACACATATTTAAACCCAGGAGAAACCATGCTAAAAGTACAACATGAGACCAAAATCAGCCACTTCAAAATTAGAAAATGGCATGAGTACTTTTGCTTGAGCACATGTGTTCCAGTGCTGCTTCTGGAGCATTCCATGGCTGCTCCCTTTGCTGGGCTCTCCCTGTTCAGTGGACAGGCAGTGCTGAAGGGATGCTTTGGGCACGTGGTGGAGACTTTTCCTCGTGGTTTGGTTGGGTCTCTGCATCCTCTTGCTCCAGGAATCAAGTGACATTTGAACAACTGCTGACTTACAGGACCTTCTCTGATCCCTCTCAGCTCCAAGCAGCTCACACTGACCAGATACCCTATGCAGAAAACACCTAAGCTTGGCATGAACCAAATAAGTTAAAATACAAACTGCCAAGGAACCTTATCTTGGGGCATTGCCACCTTTTAACACCCAAAGCAAAAAGGGATTCAGATATTAACAGGTGCGTGCAATCAAATTAACATTATAAATAACAATATCATGCTCATTAGGGGCTTCCCCTTTTCTCTGATAGATGTTGTCCCCTGATGGAAGACCAGAGAAATAGGGGTTGTTTGTTTGCTTCTGTTTGTTCTGCACTTTTGTTGTTCTCACATTAACACAGAGGACTATTTTCTAGGAAACGCAGCCGACGTGTGGAGAGCAGCAGCGTGGGCTTGTTGTAAACTGGAGGTGCTTCTTCCAGTTACTAACAGAGCTTCCTTTGGAAAGCCCCTTTTGTTGTATTTCAAATCAAAACACGCAAAGTCTGACATGAATGCATTCAGCTGGAAGTGCAGGCTGGGATGTTCCCGTGAAACAACCTCTTCATTGCTGTTCTTTTATTACAGACCTGAGACAGCACTGTGTGAGGTACCAGCCTTTCTGAAAAAACAGCAGCAACAATAAGCCCTTTCCACTTCCCATCCTTTTAAGTATCTGGTTCAATCAAGAATGAGCTTGAGAATAAGAAGTTCAAGGAAAAATGGCAGCTGGAAGCCTGGTTTCACTTTGGACATGTGAGTGGATTCTTTCTTCTGAGGAGGACTGATCTCCTCCTGCAGCCTCTCCCTCAGGGAGCTTGTCATGAGCACCTTGTCCCTTCATCCAAGTCATCTCCTTCTGTGAAACCTTGTAAATTTTAATGGCACCCCCTCCTCAGCCAAATTTGATTGAAGTTATCCAGTGGGTTCAAAAATTATTGACACCATTCGTTAAAAAGGAGCTGATATACATATATGTACATATACCAAATGCTCAGTGGGCTTGTTTCAGTCTTACTTTATCTGGAAAACGGGCCAGAAAACTCTCCCTGCTGCCAGTTCTGGGAAAGTCTTTCACACACAGTGTTTTTTGTACTCACATACTTACTTTTTGTATTAGATACTCTGACCTCAGCAGTGGAACTTAAACCTTCCAGGCTGTCTCTTGTGTTGGTGCCTGTCCTTTTGCTAGAAGAGCTTAGATAGGGGCTGAGCAGAGAAAAAATACTCAGAGAGGAGAGAAAAAAAGACAAGCAGAGCTCACCAATTGCCCTGATCATTATGTCATTTGAAACTGCATTTATAGATTGGGAGAATTGCTTAATGGCATATTATTACAGAAGATTAAGGTGTTTTCTAGCCCATTTATTTAATTGGGGAAAACAAGAACGTGATACTCTGACATTCAAATACTTAGTTGTCTCTAGGCCTTCAAGGCATATCTACCCCAACAGCTTTTATAGCTAAGAGAACTTAGAAACTGAGCATTACAGGGAAGGGAGGAGAGTGGAGTTACATGTCAAACACACTCCATGCAATGTGCTGAAAATGCCTGGGGTTTATACAGTGGCATTCTGGAGAAAGAAATCCAGGTAGTTAGTCAAAAAGACAAGAGTTACAGCTGTGAGTTACAGAAGATATTTACACAGGGTCCCTGTGGAATGCTCACCTTTGGTGCTCATCTGGGAGGCAGTGGGGTAGCTCTGGGTCTTTAGTAAAATAATCATTTGTCCAACTTTCAATCTTCCCTCATTTCTTTCGGTTTTCTTTTTGCTGATAAGGGTGAGAAGCAACAACAAAAAAATTAAAACCGAACCCAGAGGTGTGAGAATTCAAATTGTCATGATTTTCCTGTGTACCTCAGAGAGGTTTTCAAGGCACTCTGCTCTTTTTGAAGTGGCTAACCTTCACTTCTGACAAAACTCCTAGGGCAGATAAGAAGGCTTCATGACACATTCAATCAACTGAAATCTTTCCAGGCACCAGAGCACAAACCATCCAGAGTGACAAATGAAAATGAGCAAAATGGTGAGTAGCAAACCCGGGCATGATTGTCAGCAGGAGGAATTTATTTCCAGTGGGATTGGAGGAAAGGGAAGGATTCTCAAGAGGATGGTCCGTGACATGTTGGTGTTTAAGTGGCAACATGTGGCAATACGTAAAACCTAAACCTTGGTGGAGTCACCCTGGCTGGTTGTGAGTCTTCACCCACTTATGCAAACAGGAGCAGAACGACTGCACTGAAACAATGAGTGTCTCTTACTGGGAACTCTCCCGGGGCTTGGTCGCGGCTCTCGAAAAACTGGCGGCTGGATGGGGCAGGGCTTGGCCTCGTGCCTGGCCCAGGCTTTGGGTTGGTGAAGTGCTCTCTGAGGGCAGCCCAGATGAGTCAGGAGGCGCCGGCACAGCCAGCCCCGAGCCTCAGGGTGCAACCTGGGTGCTCACACCCGGCCCACAGACACCCGACAGCGCCGGGACCCGGCGCTGAGGCGGTTTGGTTTTGTTCTTTTTTTAGGTTTCTTCTGGGGGCAGCCCCCCCTCTCCCTCCTTCCTAAATTGTTTTCTCACCTCGCTTGAGTCTCAAAGCCTGTCCCTTGCTTGTCTTGAACAGCTGGAATGGCCCTGGGCTGAATGAACAGACGCGGAGCAAGGCTGGGCTGGAGCCTGGAAGGATCTCGGCTTCCAGAAGGAGCAACCTGGCTGTGCCACCTGCAATGCTGGGAGCCAGGGATATCTAACACCACCTCAGATGGCTGCCTGCAGCCTGGCACTGGCCCTGCAGCTCCTGCTGCTTCTCCAGGACATCCAGACATCCCTGCAGGTAAGGCAGGGAGGCACCAGGATCCTGCAGCCCCTCAGGACGAAGGAGCCTGGGGAGGGCTGGAGGCAGCCGGGGCTGCAGGGCTGGGGGTGGGAGAGTGGGTGTCCACAGACACAGGGGTTGTGCAACGTGGGGGGATAAAGGCATAAAGCAGAGCTGCCAGGAGATAAAGGCATAAAGCAGGGCAGCCAGAAGAGTTTGCCCTCCCTGGGAACTCTGCAGGCAGGAGCAGAGGCTTGCGAGCTGGGATCGTGCATCCCGTGTTGCATTGCTGGAGTTCCTGCAGCTCCAGGCACATCGCAGCTGCGGAAGGGAGGGAGGCGAGGGAGGGAGGGAGGGAAGGTTTGCTTGGGGTAGGGGGGCTTTTATTTCTGCCTGTGTGCTCTGTGAAAGGCACATTCCTTGCAGAGCTTCGTTCAGAGGCTGCTGCTCACTCTGCTGAGGCGAGTCAGGAAAGGCAAATTGAAAGGTGTAGAGGCAAAACCATAACAGACCTTCCTCTTTACAACCCCCCCCCCCCGACTCTGACTTCCTCATGAATCCACTATTCTTTCTGAATCAAAATCACTTAAAATAGACACGGCCCTGCAGCTGCACTCAGTGATGCTGTAGGTGCACACCAGCTCCCTGCTCAGATCGTATCAGCTCCTGTGGCTTTGCTGCCACCCCGATGCTGCCACTCACCCCCCTCCTCCCGTGGGTCCCCTGGCAACGAGCCCTCAGCACCTGGCATAAATCCAGGTAATTTCCCTGGCCAACACCGAGGCATGCACGTTAAAAAAAACAAAGGTCAGTCACAGAGACTCTCTGCACAGGTACAGTTAAGTAGGTGAGTAATTGCCCTCTGTGCTGGATCCTGAAATGGGGAAATATGAGCATATATTAACCTAACAGACCCGTCTGTCTGAATAATAGAACATCACTTGGGCTGCCAGGAGGTATTTTACAAGACATTGACTCCAATTAGATCTTTGAAAATAACCAAGTCCTGCATCCTCTTCATAGGCATTTGAAAAAGGTCCTCTTGGCTCTTTTGGTAAGAGTAGGAGTTTGCTCTTGCATCTGTAGTTGTAAATTCCCCTCCCACGTGGCAAGTTTGCTCTACTTTCCCCTCCTTATCTGTCCTGCCACTGTCTCCTTCCTGAAGTACAGAGGGATTGGAGTCTGTAGTCCTTGCTCACCTGGGGAGTACTTGGGAGGGCATTCAGATAAACTTGTCTGGCCTCCTGAATGCAAACTGCTTTAGGAGAAAGGCAACAGAAAAAAAAAGAAAAAGGATGATATTTTTGCTAGTTGATGTCACTTCTGGTGGTTTTTTTCACAAAATGAAAGGAGCTGTGAGAAAATCTGGGTTTTTTTGATAGTCATTGTCAACATGCAGACTCACTGCAAAATCATCAGCTGAGACAAGCAACTGGCTTTTACTGTCCTTCTGCATTGCCTCAATCACAGAAATACCTGCTTTTACTGATACTGGAGTACAGGTGATACTATTTAATGTGAGCTAGTAACAGCTTACTGGTCATATTTTTAAACCATGTTCCACCTTACTTAAGTCCACAGTTTGGGTTTTGTTTCTTTTTCTATTCAGTGAACTCTCATTTGTTGATAATGTCTTTATTATCAAACAGATGGAGCTTGACAACTTGAAGCCTTAGATTACCAGCTTCTTCAGTGCTGTCAGAATTTGGCTAGAAGCTTGACAGGCAGTTAACTGTTTTGCTGCAGTATTAGTCAGTTCTAGAATAGCCACTACTGGTAGAGATCTTTTTTTTACTGTAATGTGCTTTCTTCCTGACTTACAGCTCATTTGTAGCAAATTTCGTGCTCTGCCTCACCATCACTTTTTCTCTATGAGCTCAAAAGGCCATAAGTAAATGAGTCAAACCTTGCCCTGACTGAACTGCAGAGTAGCCCACTGAATTCAGCACCATCTTTACAACTGCCATTATTTAATTTGGAATAGCAAACACGTTTGTAGAACCAAGGAAAGTGAGAAGAGCTACAAAAAGCCTACCTTCTAAAACAAAGTCTCACAAGAAAGCACTGAAAAACCCAAATGCTTTGTATCTAATATGTCTGCTCTATTTAATTGGGCCTTGATCTGCAACACATTTAGAAAAGAAAAAAAATAGTTGGCCTGTTAGGTCACTGAAAGCACTAAACCAGGGGATCCCTGGGGATGCTGACACAGAGCAGTCCAAGCAGGATAGCAATTGTGGTCTTTCCTTTCACCACATGTATTCCAGCTCCTGCTAAGTCCCAAACCTTTATTTGAAGAGCATGCAGGAAAAATTAGTGAAATTCAGTCTCTGTCTCCCTCCAGTTGAACAGCACACTGAATCCAATTGAAGAATTCCTTGTACTAGAGCAAAACCAGATGTAAATTACTGATCTGACAGAGACTCATGACTTGTTCAAATCTGTTCAAAAGGTGTGGACAGATTAATTTTGTGGTGAGAAGCTCTCTGCTGCACTGGAGATTGTTTGCTGCTGCAGCTCCCCTTCCTCTCAGCTCACACATTTTTCTGTTCCCCTGCAGCTGGCACAAAGCAGCATCACCTCTGCATTGTGTCCTCCTGTCCAAGCCAGATCAAACCCACTCTGAGACGGGACACAGACGCAGAAATAAAGGCTCTGAGGTTTCTCATCACAGCTGACAGAGACCTGTCCCACCCAGGGCAGGAGTCAAACAGCTTCAGGATTTAGAGGGGAAAAGCTGACAAGAATGGGGACATGGTGACTGAGGCTGAGCATTGATATGTGTGTGATTTACCACTGAAAGGGTCCGTGCTAATTGCTCACGAAACACCCCTACTGAACAGGGGGCAACCTTAAAGCCATTTTGCAGGTGACTTGGATTAGAAGTGGTGGTGCCTTCAGAGGGTGGTTTGTCAGCCACAGAAATCCTGCCATGATTTGTTAAAGTGAATTCTTTTCACAGCTCAGTGAACAGTACAAGGCTGTGCTGGATGCTTGAGAGCAGCATTTGCTGGGGAGGTGTGGATGATGTGTATAATGTAGCTGTAGGGCAGAGCTGCCCTCCTGTGGAGAGGGGGGAAAGAAGGTTCAGTACTCTCTTTCTTAGGTATATTTTCATAAATTGTGTGGTATCCATATCTAGTTCTTGCAGTAATTTATCACTGCACTGGCATCAGGTCAAATTCATAATCATAACGTGCACTGCTGTATCCAGGAGCAGAATCTAACCCTGAACTCCTGATTTCCATATTTTGGAACAAGGTAACTTTTTAAAAAGCTGCCCTTCCCTCATACTTTTACACAGGCACTCTTCCTTTATTTAAACCCAGAAACACACAGATATACTGTAAGCTTGTGTGCTGCATAAATAATTCAAGAATTTTGTTCCCACCCTGGTTTAAAATTCAGCTGCATTTGCAGCCAGAGTTGGTTGCCCAGGAGGAGAAAATCATGTGTTTGTGGTGACTTCCCACAGGTCTTACAGAGAATCCAATCCAGACTGATTAGCTACAGCCAGGATGCTGTAGCTTCTTAAATTTTCTTTCTAAACCCAGTGAATTCACTTCATATCACTGTGGTGGCTCAGGAATGACCCCTGGTGTGGTGGCTGGTGGTTTGGTGTCGCTCACTCCGGGCTCAGTGGCTGCCTGGCCAGGCTGGAGCTGCACACAGAAGGGAGGAGATCCCACTTCCCTTTCCTGCAGTCTGGGGCTTCCTCTTCAGAACAGGAAAACACGGGGGGCACGTGTGGAAGTGAGATCTGAGTCAGGCTGAGCAGGCAGAGCCTTCTGCTCTTCCTCTGCAGTCAGACAGGAAAAATACTTGTAGGGAGGTTCTGGCCCAGGGGTGATGCAGAGATGTGTCACATTCTCACTTCTGTTACTGGTGGAGATCAATGAAATTTAATGGTTTCAATGTGATTCTATTTCTTACCCTCCTATTCATTTCCTCCTTGACTGAAAGTTCTGTTTTCTGATGGAAGTTAAATAATTTCTGTGTGTTAAACAGACTAGGCTGTGAAGTGAGTTAGGTAGTGAGATTCTGCACAGTGTACAAAGGCAGCAGGTTTTATTTCAAAGCCTAGTGGGGAATTCATCAGCAGAAAGTGAGATGGAGAGTTTCTGAAATATTTAACTGCTCTACCAGTATCGTGCTGGAAAATCTCAGGGGAATCTGCTGATTGATTCTTCACAGAAAAATCGCTGTTTATGCCTTCTAGCAAAAAGTGAAAATGAAATTCAGATAATAACAGTTTTAGGGGATTATTAAGGGAGATGCCAAATTCAAAAATCAGATTTTCTCATCAGAACACTTGTGGCACCGTAATTTCCCAGAGCATGTGGTGGCCCAGCCATACAAAAACAAAGTCTTGTTATAATGTTTCTTGTTCCAATTCGTAGCCCAGTCTCGTTTTCTAAGCCAATATTAGAACTATTGTGTGGTGGGTTTTTTTTAACTAAACCAGTATCGGTTATGTAGTAACGAAAGGTTATTTCTGAAAACCTTCACTCACAACAGAAGTGGGATGAGTTATCTGAATAAGAGCTTCAGTGTGAGAACATTTGCAGCATTCTTTCCAAGGCAAAGCCCTCTTGTGTTCTCAGTGCAGGATTTGCCCCTAAATGATAAATAAAACAGTTAATTGGTTTATAATAAACACATCCTTAGGTTGATAAATTCAAGCATTATGACTGCATGAATAAGAGAAAAACCTCTTTGCTGCCAAGAGTTACCTCTGTGCATTGCAGCCCATCTGCCTGGGTTCAGATGATGCTGAATATGGCACCACCTTTTACTCCACTGCACACAGAGCTGGAAATCTGTTGCAGAGGTTAGGGATTGTTTTTCTTTTCCCTAAAAAATTCCTTATCTCAAATGAACATGGGACCATTTCAGGACAATGATTTTTATCCTTTTTTTTTTTTTTTTTGCTAACTGCTGCAAGATTTATAAAGGAGATGCAGACATTAATTTAGTTGCTTTGGGGATACTTGAAGTTTCAAAAAGCTGAGGGCTTTTCCTTACCATCTGCAGCTGTCATCTCTTGGGACAGGTATTGGGATCTGCCCTAGTACAGAATTAGTTGTTTTCTGATTGTGTCTTTTGCCTGTCTCACTTTCTAGACATCATTAACCCCATCTCATTCCTGTGACACACGTGGGAATTGGTTCTATGATGAAACTTCACAAAGCTGCTGTTACCAGTGTCCCTCAGGTCAGTATGTTTATAAAATAATCAAATTTACATGGAGTCTTTCTGGGAGAGACAGTAGGAACTCTGTGTATCTGCAGAATTGCGTTTTGTCCCTGAAAAAAAAGAGCAATTTCATGAATCACTGTCTAATTGAATCTAGATGTGAATCTGTTCTCCACTGCCCTGCTCCTGTGCATGCAAACAGTGACCAAATTGCAAACTAGAGAACTTGGCAGACTTTTAATGTGCTTTTTATCACTTCACTGGACACTGAAGCAGCCAGAAACAGGCAGAATTCATTTCAGCTTCCCTTAGGGTGTGAAATAGCACAGTGAAATTAGACTCAGTGAGTTTCTGCTCACAGACAAAAAGTACAAAATGAAGACATGGAAAATCTGATTATTATTCTCACAGTCACAACAGTTTAGAAAGTGTCTCACGTGAGTGTCCCCTGTCTGGGGACACTGAGAGCTTTGCTAGAAGCTGGTTGTGACTCAAAGGCACATGAGGTCAGAGCAGGAAACACCTTGGTGAGACAAGAGCTCTGGAAATGTCTGAAACTGCCTCTATTGGCCAAAAAACCCCTCGGTGGGTGGGGCATTTTGTGGTGCTTCACCACCATCAGTATCTTCTCTCAGAAATCTGTTCTTTTTCTTTTGTTTTTCTTAAAGGAAATTTCTGACATTTATTTGAGCTCTGATAATACAGAGGGGGTTAGTGTTTGATTGCCAGCATTTTTGTGCAGTTCCATCAGGATTCCCACTGGGACATCCTGTACTGCTGGCCACACCTTCCTTCAGAAGTTGTACAGGTAAACAAGAGCAAGGGATGGAGAAAATAAGAAAAGAGGGAGCTTGTGACTCAGAGACAGTCCCAAGGAAAGCTCTTTTCTCCTCCAAAACCATTCTTTGCCAAAGGTCCTGTCATGACAGATGTCACAGTGAGAAGCAGAGATCTGATTTACATCAATAAGCCACCAGTATCCATCATTTCACCTCTGCTGATTCTTGTCACTCATTCCTTGGCTACATCCTCATGTCAGTCCTGGACATCTCCTCACATCCTGTCCACAATAAAAGTTATAAGAATCCTTTTTCATTTTAATCCTCCACTACTCCTCCAAGCAATAACCTGTTCATGTCTGCTACAAACTCAGCTGCTCACTGCAAAGGAAGAGCAGCTTTTCTAAAAGTCCTTTTAATTGAAGGAAAGAGGAAACCATGAAAACCAATCTCCTGGGAACTCAGGAATGGCAGGACAATTGCCCTCACTGCAGACTTGGTGGTCTTTTCTGTCAGCAAATGAGTTGCCACGTGCCCATTCTGCAGCAGCCCATTCCAACTGGGATAATGTCCCACCCCAGGACAGTTGTGAGCCCTTCATGCTCAAATGGGAAGGGCAAAAACATGCTAGAGAAACCAAATGACTGTGGTAGGGTGGCTAACAGGTAAAGGAGCACACAAGACACTTCAGGGTGGTTGTCTCCCATTATTCTGAACAGGTGTCCTGCATATTTTGATTTGTTGATTTATTTTTTTTTTTTCCCTCCAGGCTCTGTTAAAAAGAAAGCTTGTCCTGAGAACCCAACTGCAGACTGCATGAGGTGTGGGCCTGGGCAATTTGTGAACACACGAGTCTCGAAGCTACGATGTGATGCCTGTGTCTTATGCAAAAGAGGTTTGCTTTCCCCAACACATACCTCACAATTATATTCCCTCTATGTATTTTATTTGCACTTTGTTCGTATTTTATTCATTTAGAATTTCCAGCAGCAGAATTATCCATCCTTGGTTACTGATTTAGAGAGCAGAATGATACCTTGGCACATTGTCAGTGTGGCTTCCTGTGTGACCTGGGGACTACCTAAAAACTCTTCTCCAGTGCTATCCAATCTGGATTCTACTCTCTGTCTTATATCACAAGCCACTGTCTAAAGGCTTTTCCAATTATTCATGACTTAAGTTGCCATCATGTGGCTTTAAACTGACAGAGAGTAGGCTTAGATTAGATAATGGGAAGGAATTCTTCCCTGTGAGGGTGGGGAGGCCCTGGCACAGTTGCCCAGAGAAGCTGTGGCTGCCCCTGGATCCCTGGAAGTGTCCAAGGCCAGGTTGGATGGGGCTTGGAGCAGCCTGGTGGAGTGGAAGGTGGATGGGATGGCAGGGGGCTGGAACGAGGTGAGCTTTAAGGTCCCTTCAACCCAAACCATTCCGGGATCACGAGGAGTGCCAGCACCTTGTTCTGCCTCCTCAGCCTTTGAACTGGTGTCATTCAGCTTTGGCCCCCTTTTACATCTCCCTTGCAGGGTGATCCTTTGTCACTGCCTCTATTTCTTGCCCCCAGAACTCGACCTTGTGGAGAAGGAGCCCTGTTCCTTCAACTCCAGCAGTGTCTGCGAGTGCAGGCCGGGCCTGTTCTGCCAAACCTCCGGCCCATACACCTGTGCCAGGTGCCAGCCCCACACCACCTGCCAGCCTGGCTTCGGGGTCCGGGTCAGAGGTAGGAATTCCACTTCACCTTTCCTGCTCTTGGCCGTGGGCCTTGACCTGGTGCCTTTTGGTTGGTCAGTCCCCAGTCATTGTTTTTATTCAGGCACCTCAACACGGGATGTCACTTGTGAAGAGTGCCCTGCTGGGACCTTCTCTGACCAAAGCTCCAGCACTGACAGCTGCAAGCCCCACACAGAGTAAGTCCCTGGTTCTTTAACGTGACTGATTGATTAACTGAAATTAATAAAGGATGAAATGGGACACGCCAGTTCTGGTGCAAAGTATACAAACTTATCTTAGAGGCACTGGAATAGCTTTGGGGCCAGGAGCAGAGGTTAGAAAGCCTCTCTCTGTAGCTGTTGCACAGCCCCTGGAGTAAAGGGAGGGAAGGAAGGAATCCCTCTTGCCTTGTTTTTAGTTTACAGTGGAATTCTACCCCTGTGTGAGTGTCAGGTTTGCATCCAGGTCAAGAATTAATGCCACGGGGGTGAGAAGAAGGTTAATGGCTTTGACACTGAAAGCAATAATTGAAGGTAGTACAAAAATTACCAAAGGGATGTTTGTCACATGGAAAATGCTCCTCTCTTGTACCATGGCAGTTTCTGTAGCACTGACACCAGTTCTCTTTCCTTCCCAGCTGTGCCAAGTTAAACAAAGTGGCACTAAGCCAAGGAAATGCCACACATGATCAGGTTTGCCTGGACCAATTGCCCACCTATCTCACCCAAAGCCCTTTGTCCACGAGATTCAGCAATGAAACAAATCACTCTGACCCAAGGAGCCCTGAGGAGAGCCTGGTGACCATTGCTGGTGGTGACCTTCTAAGTGCCACGACAACTGAAAACCCCAGTTCAGCTCCTGAGGAGAAAGATCTGACTTTTCCCACCTCAGCCAAGGGGGAGATGACAATGGGAGGTAACAAAGCAGTTACTCTGTTTTATTAAAACTCATGTTTTATTGGGAGATATCTTTGGTAAACACACTTTTTATGTGGGAGCTTCCTGCAAATCCCTTACGACTTGTGAAACGATGTCCATGGGTCTGTGTCCACATACATGGATCTACTCAGAGCTCCTCCTCTGCCCTTCCTTAACCTCTCCTGTGCTCCCTTTCTGTGCTGCAGGTGTAGTGCTTTGGGCAGTGGTTCTCTGTGTGATAGTGCTCCTCGGGGCCATGCTGTTTTTTTGGAAATGGAAGGTTTGCAAGAAGCGGATCCTCGTCCTCAAAGGAAAGCGTGAGTTTTTTTAAAGCTCCAATACCTGGGATGCTGTTTGAGCTCCCAGTATAAGCCAAAGGGGAACTCAAATATCCCAGAATTTTATGGAGGTCCCTGGGGAAGAGGATGTTCACTACAGCCTGGTGAAGGCAGGCCAGATAAGGGTTTTAGGCAAGAGGAATACGAAATATTGAAGCAGCTGTGAGTTTATGGAGGGCAGGGAAAGGGTAACCAGCAGTTTCTTCTCTCAGCACAGATTAAATGATACCTGAAGTGTTGTGTGAGTATTTGTTGGTTCTGGGAATGGGGATGGGCTTTGAGCATGAGAGGAAGAGTGATTTTTACTGACACTGACTCTCTGTAGCTTCACCTGTCAACTGTGTGGGGTGTGCCTGTGGAACCACATTCCCTCTTTATAGAAAGCAGGATGTGCACGTTGTAGGTTGGTTGTAGATCTGTGGGTGTGGCAGAGCTGTTAGAGCCTGCAGGCTCCACGGGGAGTTTGACTAAATGGAAGGTTTCTTTTCTCAGCCCATCTGCATTCTGTCATCGCACACAAATACGGCCTCAAATCGCCAGGTGAGTGACTGATGGACCAGCACTCTGAAGAATAAGTGGAGAGTTTTAATATGGAGCTTTATTTTATAGAATTTTAACTTAAAAAGTGGGAGTTTTTCATGTCACACCTCTGTCTCTGCTGCCATGCACAAGGCCAGCGCTGTCCGGATGTCACCAGGTGCCACCAGATGGCACTTTGTTCTCACAGTATATGAAGGGTTGGGTGATGTGTCAGTGCAGGAAAGCAGTCAATTAATTTCTGGA
>NW_021940578.1:3229576-3234089 GCF_001715985.3 Manacus vitellinus | reverse complement strand
TTTTTTTTCCCCTTCTCTCTTGTTTTTCCAGTTTTTCAGCCATGTCACATAATGTCATTCCAAGATTACCAATAAGATGCAAAGTGTTCAAATCTGCTAATAAAGACTGGAGCTGAATCTCCAGAATCTTTGACACACAAATATCTATTCATCTGAATATAACACTTTTTTATTTTCATGTTTGCCTTAGTCACCTATGAATCTGACAGAAAATTCTCTTCTTCCTCCTATTCATTCCAGAAGATGTAAATTTACACAAGAAATTTGAAAACCAAAAATATATCAGCTGGGAAATGATGTTCTGAGTGGGAGTGGTAGTTCACATCACTAAACTACCATTTGCTTCTCTGGGGTTCACATTAATAGCTGGAAATGTGTCTCCCATGTATTCCCATGAAGTCTTTGACCATGGCACAGGGTGGGAGATAAAGCCAGGCAAGGGAGCTCACTGAGGGGGAGAATTGTTACCTGAGGCATTCTGGCAATGTTTCCAATTTTGAGGTTATTTGAAAGTGTTATTTTTCATATTACAAGAGCTGACCTTTCCTTACGAAATGAGCTTTCTGTTTTTACTGTGAGTGATGGATTGGGATGAATGTGATGATTTGACTTACCATATCCAAATACCTCCAAGCAATTGTGACCTGCAGTGTCTGACCTGCAGCATCCTTCTGAATTAAGTGCAGTGGTCCAAGCCATTGCAAAGGCCTTATTTACCTTTTTGTGAAGGAGTATGTATAACAAGGTGGACACAGAGTTCAAATCTATCCCAGAAAATTTTGCAGTTTATTCTCAGCTGGAAAGAATGTCATTTCTTTGCTGGTCTTAAGACCCCAGAATTTCTGTACAGTGCTGATCCCTGCCCAAAGGCTGCTTTCAATGCAGGTGGTGTTGTTTCTTGAAACAGCAGGGAAATAAACCTTGGATTCTTTATATCTAGGTGCCAATTAATTGCTTCTTCTAGCAGGCTTTTGTGAGTATCTTCTGCCTTTTCTGCTCTGTCCTTCTGCTGTAGTCCTAGCTCAGTGGCTTCATCCCATGGAAGCTCAATCTACTTGATCTGGAATGCCCAGAGTCCTAATAAAAAATGTTGTGTGATAAGGAGCCATCTCTGGGGCCAGCAGTGGTTGTTCACTACCCTCAGCACTACTTTTTTCCTTCCTCAGAAAAGCTCTACATCATGAAGGCCGACACTGTTATCGTGGGGTCTGTTGCAGAAGTGCCCGGTGGCAAAAACTGCCCTGCCAGAGGATGTGAAAGCAACACCCAGGAAATCATGGAAGAGGAACTGGGAATGCACTACCCAGAGCAGGAAACAGAGTCCTTCCCAGGGAACGATGTAATGGTTCCCGTGGAAGAGGAGGGAAAGGAATTCCACCACCCCACCACCGCCACAGAAAAGTGACAACCCATGGAGATGATGAGCTACAGGAACACCCAGTGTTACACTAAGTCTGACTCTGTGACAAGTGCCTTGGGTTATTGGGAGACTCCTGGAAAACACTGAAACACACTCAAACAAGGAGAGCTAGAACCTCCTTCATCTACCAAATGACAGGAGTATCCAAACCGTTGGCCCGCATAGCTGACGTCAAATATTCCTCTTTCCCTCTCTCTCCCAATATTATGCTGGAAACAAATTTGAATCAAAGCTGCACAATTCAGAGGACATCTGGATGTCAGCTGAAGTTTCACAGCTTGCTTTCTCTGCATGAAGGAATGGATTGAAACCTATGTCTGGCTACTTCTATTAGCTATGAAAATCCTGGCCAGGGTTCCGAGTCAAACTTGAGATTCAGCCATGGAAGTCGTTGAATAGGTTGTTTTACTTCCAGTACTTCCAAATTTGTCACATATTTTGCAACATCTGGCATTTTCTTAAGGCCTCAACTCTTGACAGAAAGTGATGACAACTTCAGTTTTCCCTAGCACAAACAACTCTCAGGATTGTGGACTTCATGGTTTTTTGAGGAAATAGGATCAAAAGGTGCCACACAGGCTCAGGAAACAGAAGGCAAATAAAACTAATTGAAGTCCACTGTATTTCAGGCCATTCTTTCTAGGTTTTGAAGCCTGATTCATGTTTTTGACTACTTCAAATCATCACTAAGTGTATGAAATGGCCTTTTCTGATGGAAACTCGCTGAATATTTGATTATTGGATGAACTACAGGTTTAACCCGGTGTGGAGCCTGTAAAAAGGGAAATGAAGGAAAACTGTTTTTCTACAGAAAGAAAAGACTGAAAAAGAGGCACAGCAATTATTTCCTATAAAATTGTTAATATCTACTTGGTTTAGAATTGTTCAGCATCATCAGGGTGACACTGATTTGCATATGCTTTAAAAACAAAGTTGTTTTGTGGTCGACTGGCTTGTGTTATGCTATTTTTCAGTCTTTCATGCTGCTTGTTCAGTAACTGTAAATGTAATAGTGCTGACTATACTTTTGCAGAGGACAATGGAAAATGAGCAAGATGATAAAGTGTGTCTTAATAGTCAAAAAAAGGAACCACAAAAACCATTGCTTGCTTTGCAGTTTTGCCCTGGATGAAGCACTGTAAAAACAGCTGTGCAGCTGCAATGACTTCTCTTAGAACACACAAAAGGAACATAAAGGCATAAAAACACCTTCTTGGGCCAGTCTAGGAGTATGAGCCCAACATTTTATCTGTGGCAGTTGCAGTCAGGGATGTCAGTTAGGAAGAGCACATCAGCCTGGCTAATATCTGCTGGCTAATATTCCTCACAGTTCTGCAGCAGCAGCTGGAATCGGATCAGGATGTCCAAGAGTTTGTCTGAGCCTTTACTATTCACTCATATTGCCACTAGTTTTTCTTCCCTCTTTTGAATTTCCTGGTACAATCTTTCCTCCATAAGCACCCATGGCAACAAGTTACAGGTACCATGCCCTGTGTAAAGAAGGACTTTTAACACTTTTAAACTGACCTTTTTATTTCAGTGAGTGCCACTAGTTCTTGTCTTACAGAAGTCAGTGGCTTGTTTTTGTTGGTTTGGGGGATTTTTGTTTGTTTGTTTGTTTGTTTGTTTTTGCAACAGAGTTGCTTTTGTGATTCTTGATTTTTGTGATTGTATCCTCCTCAGCCTCCAAGCCGAATTCCCATCTCCTCCTATTTCTCATGTAACTTAGATGCTCCACTGCCTTGGTCACTTCAGTTGACCTCTTCCACATCTACTTTAACTTCACTACATACTTCATTTTAGAAAACACCAATTTGTGAACCGACAAACTGAAGAACCACTTTCACCTGGCTGTGGTTGTTCAGGGCTGTTCTGCAATTACAGCTAGTTGTACCTCTCAGCTCTATATATAAATTAATGTTTTTTACTGGAACAGCTTTCTAGGTGAACTGTATGCATTGCAACCTGCTGGATGTGTTATAGCTGGTTTGTTTAATAATGCTGGTAATCTCTGAATTAAAAGTTACATGGATTTTAAGCCATGGCCATGCTTTTCTTGTTTGGTATGTAAATGTTTCATTGTTGATAATTTCAGTACCTGTATCAGTCACAGAAGAAATATTTTTGCAGAAGAAATATTTTTGCAAGAAAGCCACTTGAAGCTCATGAAGCTCTTAGTGGAGTGGAGTTTTTCTCAAGAGCAGAGCTGAATTTACAGTAAGTCTGTCTGTGCCGTCCCAGCAGTGTGTGACACACGAGTGGAGCAGTGGTGGCTACTAATGAATGCTGGGATGGGTATTAATAAATGCTGGTGTGGGTATCAATGAATGCTGGGATGGGTATTAATAAATGCTGGGATGGGTATAAATGAATGCTGGGATGGGTATTAATAAATGCTGGGATGGGTATAAATGAATGCTGGGATGGGTATCAATGAATGCTGGGATGGGTATTAATAAATGCTGGGATGGGTATTAATAAATGCTGGGGTGGGTATCAATAAATGCTGGGGTGGGTATCAATAAATGCTGGGATGGGTATCAATGAATGCTGGGATGGGTATCAATGAATGCTGGGATGGGTATCAATAAATGCTGGGATGGGTATCAATGAATGCTGGAATGGGTATCAATGAATGCTGGGATGGGTATTAATAAATGCTGGGGTGGGTATTAATAAATGCTGGGGTGGGTATCAATGAATGCTGGGATGGGTATCAATGAATGCTGGGATGCTGCAAAAGGTAAGTTCGTATTTTGGGGTGAAGTCCAGGAGATGATACAACTCAGGATATTCTATGAGTGGAGCACAAATAGGACTGAAGAGACCCTCCAGGGCAGTGGTCACAGCACCAAACCTCACAGAGCTCAAGAAGAGTTCGGATGATGCTCTCGGGCACATGATGTGACTCTCGAGGATGGTCCCGTGCAGGGCTGAGGGCTGGACTCGATGATGCTCGTGGGACGCCTCCAACTCGGCGTATTCTGTGACTGTGTGGTTCCCACACGGCGAGACTCTCCCGCGAGCAGCTCCGGTGTGCGGGCCCTGGGCAGCACCGCGGTCCCATCGCGGGGCCGGTCCCACCGCGGGGCC
>NW_021940578.1:3050267-3229432 GCF_001715985.3 Manacus vitellinus | reverse complement strand
AGCGCTGCGGAGCGGGAGCGCCCCGGGGGGAACGCGAGAGGGCATCGCCTCAGGGAGATGCGCTCCCGGAGATGCGCTGCGGGCCGGCACCGTGTCACCGTGGGGTGGGCGAGTCACCTGCCCGCCCCGTGTCACCTCTCTGCCCTTGGCACCTGTCCTTCTCCTGCCATTTGTCCGCCCCTTGTCACTTCTCTGCCCCGTGTCACCTGTCTGCCCTCTGTCACCTGCCGGCCCCATGTCACCTTTGTAGCCCTTGTCACCCGTCTGTCCCCGCTTACACAGAACTCGCTGTGATCTCTACGGCAGCCTCAAGTCCCGCTCTTAAGACTCCTTTAAAGCTCACCCTGTTCCCCTTGGCTATGTCGTTGTTTTTCTTGGCTTCCCAAAGCAGCATCAAACCGTTTTTCCTGCATTTTCATTGGGAATAGGTTGGTTTTTCAGGCTTGTTTGAGTATTTGTAAAAATTGTGAGTGTCCTGGCAAGTGCAGGGTGTAAATCCATACGCATTTCACACCGTTGTTCACTCAGGAAGAGCTTGTTGTGCTCTGTTGGTTCCCTAGAACTCTTCCTTATTTACGTAGAAAAGCCTTTTAATTTACAGTGCAGACCTGATGTGCTGCAGCTGGGACTGTTCTCTCATTCCAGCTGTGCCTGTTCTCTCTCGTGTCCAGCTGTACCACTCTTGGGCAATGAGGACTTGTAACTGCTTCAGCCAAAGAGCTCCATGTTTGTCTTGGATTCTGTGCTTGCTGTACTGGTCTATCAGTAGCATTTTTCTGTCTGATTTTAAAATGTCCGGGATTGTGAAGACCAATATGGAAATGCTGCTGAGATGTCCAGGTCGTTGTGTTTTCGTGGGATATTCATGTTATCTACATGTTTATTTAATCATAGGAATTTAGGCTTGATGAGACAAAGGTTCAGTGAAACCAGGTGAGGGTGTCAGAATGTGTATTGAACCTGAAATTACACAATGGTTTCTCAAAGAGTACTTGGTGCTACAGTAGGTTGACAACATATTAAAATAATTATTTTAACTGTTTCTTATTTTGATGATATTTTGAACCTGGTTTACTGGACACTTTGCAGTGGGTAGGGTACAAAAGATGAAGAAGAGAGAGTCTCAGAATTTAAGTGTAAAGTTCTGTCATGTTCCTTTCTGAACAAGGGGCTTCAATTCAAAAGGAATTAACTCTCCTCTCACCCTAAACATGGCAAAACATAATGATGAAAATAATGAAGGAAATTTTCAGCATCTCTTTCTGCATTGTGACAAACCAAAGAAAAGTCTATATAAAAGTTAGAAAAACAGAGTAGTTTCAGAAGTACCACATCTGCCACAGAGCTGGAAAAAAAACCCTGTCTGTTATATCAATTTTAAGAAGCGATTTGTTATAGAAAACTTATTTTATATTTGAGGGAGACAAATTGGCAAAGCAATAGCTCTTGAGTGACACTATTTCCTGTTTTTTCTCATTCAGCTGAAATTCTATGAACACTCCTGGCCTCACTCCCTGTGTCAGTCACAGGAACTGAACATTACTTTTACCAGTTTGAACAACTGAGTCACCAGAGTTACTCAGAAATAGCCTGAATTTTTCAAACAGAAGAGCTGGTGAAATATCCATGTTTTCCCAAATAGACATATAATAAAGTTTGTCTTCCTACAACCTTTCACTGACTTCTATGATTTTTGCATGTTGGGAGTAGCTTCCATGTTCTGTGCAACTTCTGCCTTCTCTTTTGGGAAGATGTTTTCATGTTGTGATGGTGGGTGGCAATGAAGTAGAATTTGCACAGAGACTGTTTCCTCAGGGAAGGGGAATGTGGAGCTGTAAATCTGTTTGTGTGTGGTTGTACAAGGACTCATGCTTAATAGAAATAAAGTGTAATATAGGATGGGAGAATAATTCACATAATGGACCCGTATCTTAGAGATCTATGCAGCTTTAAAAGAAACTTTATGGTGTGAGTATAGTTGGTGCAGCCTGAAACAGCTCCAGCTGATTTTGGTGAGATGCTGTTATCTGGTAACTAATCTTCCACAGAATTATTTTTGTTAATGGCCAGTTTAAATATTTCAGACAGAATTGGGGTTTTCCCTGTCTCCAGCAGGTCTGGTAGCTCAGCAAAGGGTGTCTCTGTACCTCAGGTCCTTTCCATAGGAACAGACTTTTACGACAGAGGCCTCAGTGACTTCATTGTGGTTTCATGTGCGAAAAGAACGTTGTGCACAGATGTAGTTCCTCTTCAGACTCCTTTGATTGGCAGCTTCAGTTTGAAGCAGGCAAGGAGACCAATAAAAAGGTAGTTAAGATTAAAATATATGCTTAAATATCTTTGTTTAAATGGCCTTCTTGAGTGAAAATGAATGTTATGTGAATGGATATATATATTCATCCATTATATTAGCATGTTGTGTTTTTATTATTTAAGATACTTAAGTTTAGTTACACATGAAGTGCTCTTGGTGTGGTGACTGCTGTTAGCCTGCTCCTCTCCAGTGGGAAAGTAGGTCCCCTGTGTACTGGGTGTCTGTAGTGCAAATGGGAATGTGATTCAAACAGTGCAGGGACTCTGGAGAGTCTGGAGTCATTGCCTTTGCATGTGTAATTTCCTAGTTATTGCTTAGTGCACAGGCATTGCAAAAATCTGCCTGGTGAGTTGTGTAGTAAAAGACAGTCATAGTTTACCCATTGCTGTGCCAAAATGCATTGCTTAATTTGGTTGCTGTGCACAGAGCGAGACTAAATTTCATGTTAAAGAATGTTTGTGCCTCTGCTGCCAGATAGATGGGGCATTTTGATTCTAGTTGTACCTGTCAGATTAAATTTAAGTCTTCCAAAGTCTTCATTTTGTCAGTATAAATCTCTTTAAGATCAGCTGCCATTAGACATGGCCACATAAGCTGAGGAGTTCCAAGGCTGTAATGCAAAGCACGCAGCATCAGGTTGGTTTTCCTTCACACAATCTGCTTGTAGAACAGTGAGTCACAGTAAAAACAGAGAGTAAAATGAGGACTTGGGAGAGATACAAGCAGTAACAAAATGCAAAGATTGTGGAATGGAATCTGGCCGTCCAGGCATCAGTTGTTCATCCCAAAGTAGCCAAGGGAACTACACAAATATTGTATGGCCCAACCTGGACCTTAGGATTGGTGAGATGGCTCTAAAAAGTGTAGCCCAGAAATCCAGGGGAGTTTTATAACTAGTAAAGGGCCTGTACTTCCTCTGCTGGATTTGACAGCTTTGATTAAAAGCTGGGAGTAACTACTAAAAAATGAGTATCTAAACCAGTCACAAATCCCTTTTAGTTTCCCCTGATGTTCTTTGAGGACAGTTGGGAAGGATTGTCAGTTGTAAGGCAGTGAGAGCAACAGCTCATCAGATAAAAGGTCAGAGAGATTGTATCAGACAGCAGAGAGATCCCTTCAAGCACAACTTCAGAGAGGCAGGTGTGAGCCCAGCAACCCACAGGTTTTTCTGTGTCTGCAGCCCACAGGGCAGGATTTACAACAGACAGTTCAGAGCACGAGATAAGAACTTTTTTTTTTTTGCCAGGAAGCCTCATCAGCAGGATAACTTGTGATGTGGTTTAATGTACTTCTCCTTTTTTTTTTCCCCTGTGTCTGCTCTTGCAGCGAAGTTCTGTGTTTTAAAAAGGCTCTCAAGTGCTTGTTTTAATGAAGTTGATCACAGCGACTACAAAAATGGGATGACAACACTTGATCTTTCTTCTTTTAATAAATAACTTAAATGAAAAATACGTTTGATGAGAGCAAAGCCCTTTTTTCCTTCATCAGATTTTAGTGCCAGCTCACATTTGCAAATGGGGTGATTTGTCATTGCCCATCCTCAGATACCTAAACTCAAGAAGACTTTTCTCTGCCTTCACATTCTCAGGAAATGTTCTTTTTGACATTGACCATTAAGGAGATTGGAAAAATCCTGTTTCTGATCACAGCTAGATAGGAGATAAAATATTTCACAAGCTGCATAAGAAAATGTTGGATTCCCTTTAAGTGATTGTTGAGAATGGGAAGTGTTAGTCTGCTTTGTCTGTAATGTGAGGACACAATAGATAATTAACATGTGTTCCAGTAAGGAGGAAGGATATTTTCATTACCACCCTCCCAGGAGCTTGTTCCTGTTTTGATTTCTCCTTTTAGCAGTGATTTCTCCAAATGTCTGTAGATTATACATGCAACAATCTCTTCAGACTGCACAAAGCTGAGCAGTGTCACATCATTTTTAAACAGCCCCTTGCTGCTGATCTAGCAGGAAACTCCTACACTTGTCCTACCTAACAGGAGCCTTTTCCCTTTGAGGAATGTGTTTTTCCCTTTGAAAACAGTTAGCAATTATCAAATATTGTGACATTTGTTCACTGAAGTCACTGAGCTGTGCTGACCAGCGTGAGCTGTAGGCACCCTGTATTTCATGACCATTCCTCCTGCATTTGACCTGCATTTTTGCCAGGTGCTGCTTTTCACAAGCAGCAGAGCAGTTTTTGCAGACATCATTTTCGAAACATCAAGGCCTTTCTCATCCAGGAAGGATTCACTAAGTATCTGGGAAGATTAGAGCCTTTCTCTTTTCCTTTGGTGAAACAGGTCATTTTTAACACAGCCCCCTTGGCAGAAAATGCTTCTCCCACAAACCCACAGGCAAGAATTTGGGTTTTGCTGGTGTTTAGTCAGAGGTTGGCTGAGTGATGGCAGCTGAGGACAAGGCTCCCAGCCCTTAGGTTTGGGGGATGCAGTAGTGAGTGGATGTGATGCCAATCCCATTGCACTCTTTTGAGCATAAAACCTGGAGAAATCACTTTGTTCTTTGTGACAGATCTTTGAAAAACAGAGGAGCCTCAAAATGGTCTCATAAGCTGTGTGTTCTCCTGCATCTGCTGTGTTCTGTTTCATCAGGGCTCCATCAGTGCCCTGGCAAGGAAGGGGGATGTAATTGCACTGGGTTTTAAGTATTTCTCTCTCTAATTCAGGACCAGAATGGACTTGTGACTCATGATTTCCCATTAATTTCTCCTAGGAATATTCATTGCCTTATACACCACAGTCTGCAGAGTGCAAAGATCTCAGCACTGAATTCTATTTTGAAGAACTTAATAAATGTTGCAGCCAGTGCCCTCCAGGTGGGTTCCAGTTCAAACTTTATGCAGCCAAATTCAGTCAATTTTCTTTGATTTTTTTTTTGATCTTGTAACACATTCTGACTGTCTGCTCTGAGCTGTCATGTCTTATACTCCAGGGGTAATTACTGGTGATCTGTAGTTAGCTAAACTTTTTATCTGCAGAAGGGTGGGCTTTTGGGTTGGGTTTTTTTGGAGGTAGTAATACTATTCGAATATTTATTAATAGAGGTTTTGAAACAAGTTTTAACTATGTTATTACGTAAGACACAGCAAAAAACTACCTTTTTTTTCCTCATTACATGCTGAGCAAAGGAAATTTGTCGCCATAAATGCTGAGTTTCTGTCAGATCCAGAAGTACAAACAGGAAATCAGTATTTGCTGAAGCGGCTGCAGTTGCTTGAATTAACTGACATTATCTAGAAATGTCTGTCAAACTTCCTTTGTTAAAAACATGATGGATGGAAGCTGGTAATTCATACATGAAACCTTTTCCTGTTGTTTTATGTGCTGTTCAGCACTACATCAGCCTAAATCATTAGCAGGATGTAGGATGCAGAATTTTAAGCTTCAGGTAAGTACATGGAAAAACAAAGTCTTTGGAAATAATTCATGTGGCTCATCTCCAGAGCCTCTTCTTTTGAAACACAGATTCTTCAGGCAGCTCCACAGATTTTTTCAGTTTTAATCCTGCTTTCTGAGTATGTTTTCCAGGATATTTCTGTAGAGGATATGAGGCACTGGCTTTTATATTCCTTCTCATTTCACAAGATAGGGAAATAGCAACTGAGGTGTTTTCCTTTGTACTGTGGGAGCTGCATCTAAGGATATGCTGAGGGGTTTTCTTCAGGATTGGGGCTGCCTTGTTTTGAATGTGGCTGGAATTCACTGAACTGAACGTAGGAAAAGGGGTCAAATATGATAAACATAAATCAGAGTTAAATCTGATAGTGCCAGTGAAGGGAAAGGGTTCTACAGCTGAAAATGAACCTTACCTTAAGCAATTCCAGTGAGATGTTTTCTCTGTTTTGGTTTCATTTATTATTTTTTTTTAATAGGTCAGTACAAGACAGAGAGCTGCAGTCACACTGTGGACACCAAGTGCAGGCCCTGCAGACCCAACACCTACACAGCCATCTGGAATTGGTCCCCACAGTGCTTTGCCTGCTCACCACCCTGCAGGAAAGGTAGGCCTGGATTAGTAAAGAGCCATTTGTGACTTTAACAGCCTCCTTAAAGACTAGGCTTGGTTTAACCCAGTTGGTTCTCCTGGCAGGTTTTATCTGTCACTTGTATATCCTCATGCTTTTGGTAAGATTTGGGGATAAGAATCAAGGACAATTCTTGGAGGGGGCCCTGTCCCTTTTTCTTTCTAAGTCCTAAAAAGGGGACACTAACCTTATATTCTCAGAAACTTGGGCACTGCATCACTAAAATAGTTCCAATAGAATGAGTTCCTGCTTATAATGTCTAGTCAAGAGATCTTGAGACCTGGCATGCACAGGGGTAAATGGATAATTGCATTTCCAGTGTCCAGTTATTTCTTGACTTGTCTGCCGAAGTGACAACAGCAAACACCAGTTGTGATATTCCTGTGTTGTTTTTATTTCTGGTTCTGGTCATTGAAGCAGCTTAGATAAGGCAGTACATTGTACCAACATCTGTACACTGGGCTGATAGATCACATCATGAACAGACTCAGTCATGCTGTTCTCCACCATTTCTAAGGGAAACCGGTGTCAAAAATTACCTACTTGACTCACTTGACAAGTAAGTTTTAGGGATACAGTCTAAGCTGTTCTTTAGTCTTATCTAAACAGATAATCTTACAAAGCTGGTTAATTACAGTATGAAAATGTGTGTAGTAAAGTCTCCAAACACTTTAATACAGTTGCATGATGTGCTCAGGCTGCAAATCTCAGCTGTGGCCCCCAGGTACTGCAGTGATGAACACAGGCAACACAAATGTGCATATCTGGGGTTATGATAAAATATAACACAGCTGCAGGTGTAGAGTTTTAAGGTGCATTCTACAAATGCAAATTCCTTCTTGCCCAGAGAGAGAAAGAGAGAGGAAACTCTTCTGACAAAGTAGACACTGGAGCATATTGACATAATTGGTTTATGATGCTAAACTAGCCCAAAGCTGCAAAATCACCTTCAGCTTGTGGTATGTGAACATCATCTCATATTCACCCAAAACGTTGTAGGCTGTGATTTGAAATGTTGGTAATAACATCTTGCTTTATTCTTGTTTTAAAAAAAGGGCTCGTGGAGAATCAAACATGCACTCAGTCCCAGGACAGGATCTGCAGCTGCCCACCCCACAAGTACTGCGTTTCCAAAATAGAGGAGTACTGCAGAATGTGCAGAGTGCACAGAAAATGTGGCAGAGGGTACCGAGTTTCCAGAAGAGGTAATTTAATTTTGAACACTCTGCTTACTGAACTCTTACTCCACCCTAATTCCCTACAATTAGACACTCTTTTTAGTGTTTTTTTTTTACATTCTTAGCAGGTAGGCACTAACCAGAGTGACAATATTCTCCAGAGGTACATCCAAGGGGATAACATGTTGCAGTCTTTTACTGCCATATATCATAGAGTTCCTAATCCAACTTAATCTTCCTTTGTTTTGCTCTACTGTGATTTATTCTGTAGAAGTGACTGAGGTTCAAGACCACTTAATTCCTCCTTAAATCCTTGAAACACAGGGCTTCAGGTGGAGTTTTGGGTACAGTGAATAATTATGATTCCATGTTGTCCTGCAGAATTGACCTGGTTTTATTAGCTGATGGAGATTACCACTCTGATAATATATCTGTCTCAAGATGATAAATAATATTCAAAAATTCAAAACAGCAAATGTTTTTAAGAAATCAGGGATCATTTGAGAAGATGCAGAACTCCAACAGCAGGGGGTCAGTCTGTCAGGGACTAGTGAAAAAGCTCAGCTTTGTCTGCAGCACCACATTTGAACTACTGGTGGGGTTTTAGACTTTGAAAAAGATTGACTGTCAGAGGCACCAAACTAACAGCTGATTAATTTTCTGAAGTGTGTTTGGGTTGGGTGCTTCAAGTGACTCTCTCCTGTGACAGTTCCAGGCTGTATTTTAGGCACTGCCTCTGTAGCACTTCCAGGATCTACACAGACCTTGGTTATTCATTCTCTGGTCTCTCTGGTTTCTCACCAGACTAACTGGAGTTTTCCTCTTTGTTTGAAGGGACAGACAGCACCGACACAGAGTGCAAACCTTGTCCTCCTGGCACTTTCTCCCCTGAGGAATCCTACGACACCAGCTGCACACCCCACACAGTGTAAGCCAGTGTCTGCCCCACAGCAGCCTTACCTGTGCACAGGGTTTGCCACCTTTCCCACCTTCTCTTTCTGTTTCTTGCAGTTGTAAATCAGTGGCTGTTCCTGGGAACAGCAGGAATGACACTGTTTGCAGCGACTCAGGAACAGCCACAGTTCTACCTCACACCATCCTGAACCTGCTCCTGACCCAAAGCTCAGCTCCCCACAGGCCTGAAATAATAACTCGACCCATCATGTTAAACTCTGTGCCTGACCTGTCTCCCACCATTGGTGAGCTTTAACTCATTTAAAGTCAATTTTGTCTGCCCAGGAACCAAGTTTATATTAAGTTCTCAGTTTCTTTGTAAAACCAATTACCTGTACCCAAACAGAACCTCAGAAGAGCTGAATTAATTCAATATGACACTGCTTGTTGTGAGTTGCATTTTTACCTGTGCATCTGCACTACCCCCATGTGTTCTACAGTCCTTGGAATTCTGGAAATGTTTCTAAAAATCCCCAAACTAGTTAAAAGAAGGCATTTCCTGAGAATTGCTGCTGTAGCTGGTAGAAAGGGTTGTATCTTAGATTCTGGGCTGAGGCAAACCTGACTTGATAAACCTCCTGGTGAGAGGTCTTTGGAGCCTTCTGGCAGCCTTTCCCCAGACAGGATTCTCAAGTGGAGGAGTGTTCTCTCCTGTTCTCAGCCCATCCAGAAGACAGAGATGTTTAGGAGCATTCCAGGCTGCCTGGCCTGTATTTAACAAATTCTTGTATCTGACAATAGAGGCATCAAATGTGAATGTCACACACCTGATATTTGTGAATTTAGCTTTTGTACCCATGGACAGAAGCTACAAGACTACCTTTTTCTAATTCAATCCTTTGTCAGATCAACCTGCTAAATAATTCCTCTTTTTTTATTTATTTTCAGGAGCAGTAGCAGGACCGTTGTTACTGGTCGTGATAATTGCTATTTTGGGTTATTGCTTAGTCTCTAACAGAAAAGGTAAGACTCATGAAGTCAAAACAAGCAAATCTGTAAACACTGGAAAAAGTGTCACCTTGTTTCCCACTAATCTGAGCCTGGTGGTTGACTGAAGTTAATGCCTCAGAAGATGCCAGCTCTCTTCAAGCCTGTCTTGTTCCTCAGATTTTAGATAATTGTCTAAAGACACAACACCCTCATGGAGTTGGACAAGTGTGCAACAGTTGTGCTTCTGCTGGAGCTTGTTAAATATTTTGTACTTCATTTAAATATTAGATATGATCAGGTGTTCTCATTAAACCCACATGACTGTAGTGTATGGCCATCAATACCTTTCCTCATTGACACTATGCTATAAAAATTAGGAATTCATTGCAGAGGCTCCTCTTTGCTTGCTGGCTAAATTTAAGTCACCTTCCAAGATTAATATAATACAGCTTTCAGTATTTTCAAGCTGTGTGTAAATGCACATTAGGAGTTTATTCTGGGATCAGGGGATATCACTCAGACTAGTTCAGAGTGCAGCTTTTGCAGCAGGTTTGGGTGCTCATGAATTTCTTTGCTCACTTGCAGCCCCTGTGTTCTCTGCACCAGCTACAGAGGCAGATTTGGTGAGTGCCACCATCCTTTCCATCTCTTCCACCTCTTTAAAAATTGTACAGAAATCATGCAGTCTTATTTAATTTTAAGTAATAAAAAACTGCACAGCAGAAAGACAACTGGAGTGAGAATGGGATGGTTTGGTCCCCAAGCCAGGTGTAAAATGCAGTTTACATAGCCCACATAATACACTCTCCTCACTTTATTAGCAGTAAAACACAGATGGGGGCAGAAAACCAGATTTTAGAGCCTTTGTTCTCTAGATAATCAGTGTGGTGCTGTGGGTGCCTTCAGGAGACAAGTTCATTTTGTTGAACCCCTAATGAGCTGATATGAATTTTAAAGTCATCACTATGCAGATAGAAATTACCATAGAATGGCTTGGGTTTGAAGAGACCTTAAACTCATCTAGTTCCAATCATCAGTGGTTTCTTAAGCTGCCTAAGGACTGACCAGTTCTCTGTTAGTATGTTGGGTTTTTTAAAATACTAATTTTTTGCATTTCTGTGCAAATGTTCCAGCCTTTTCCCCTCACAGAAAAACAGTGTGACAAAAAAGTGAGAGAGACAGGATTGCAGAACTCCAGCAACTCTGAACAGGAGGAACAGCATCTCTTGGGAACTTCTGGGTCCAGCAGTGGCAACCTGGATAATCCAACTGCAAGATTCAGCGTAGAAAGTAAAAAGAATGATGAAAAGAGAAAACCAGAAGGATTTCATCAGCAACATCCACCTGCAGAAAGTTCTAAACTCCACAGCGGAGACAGACACAGCTCTGCGAGTTCAGGTGGGAATGGTTCAGAATGATCCAGAACCCCTTGAAATTTGTTTACCAATTATGAGCCTTTTTAGCAGTTTAAATGGCAGGATAAAACATGAGACTCCTGTTGAGCAGAGAGGAAAATTTAGTAACTTTTGAAAAGAAAAAGTGGTTGTTTTAAGCTGTCACCCTGAGACAGTAGAGGGGTGTTGTTTCGGTGAAGTAACAGGTATTTGTGGGGTGGGGGATCAGGTGGGCAGCACTCACCTGTGAGTGGCAGCAGGAGCCAAAGGCAGCAGTAAGAAAACATTGTCAAAACCATCTGAAATGGCAACAGATGGGCAGGGAATTGTTTGTGATCCAGGGCTCTGCCTTGATTTTTGTAGCCTTTTTATTTCTGAGGTGACGTGGATTTTATGGCACCATAAAAACCCACCAAAATTTACAGAACCAAATCCACCAGCTTGACCAAACTAAGGGAAGCAAGAAGATATTGAGTATCTATCTTAACTATAAGTCAAAGAAGTGGATAAAGAATCCGACTGTCCCGTTCTGGGTTTCATTCTTCCATGTTTAATGTGTTTTCTGTTTATTTGACAGAACATTCTGGTAACGGAGGAACGCAGGTGAATGTGACCTGTATTGTCAAAGTCTGTAGCCCAGACTGCAGTTCCCAGTGCCCAGAGCAGATGGATTATGGAAACACTCCCTCTTATTCCCCAGGAGGGGAAGACACTCCCCTTTCAAAAGAAGAAAATCCCTCGAAAAGTGAAACTGAAGTTCACATCTCGGTGGAAAATGAGGACAATTTACTTCAAGAGTTACTTCCAGAAGAAAAGAAGGTTCCTCTGGGTATTCAAGATGCTGGGATGAAAACCAGTTAGAGGAAATTACAGATCATACACTGACTGACTGATAAAATTAATCATTTTCTAAAGTCTTATAAAACAAATGTTATGGCAAATGTAGCATTCCTACAGAGACTTGAAATCTCAGACAAATACAAACACTGATGCTTTAGAGGTTTTTAAGCTTTGAGAGCCAAAGGAAGGTCTTTGCAGTTTAAAAATTTGAATGCTTTTTCTTTTAAATTGAATGGCCAATTCTTCTCTTTCTTCTTCGATACCCTAGAAAGACCTTTACCAGATTGGAAAAGGAACATTTCTCTAACTGTATGCCATTAATTTTCCACCTGAGACTTCTTGTCATGATAATTTGGGTTCAGGTGTCCAGAACATTGCTGTGACCAGCACTTCTAAGAGACTGGAGTTAAATTATCATTCAGTCAATGCTCAGGAATTATCCATTTGAATTTAATTTTAAAACTATTGCATTCCATTTCCCATCCCAGATCTTCATGGACATATTTCCCCTCATCCTCCTGGATATTTCTTTTATTATTACAGTTTGCTTTTGCTCATTATCAGACCAAATTTCTCCAGTATAAGTACACACAGGATATCAAGAAGTGAAATCTTTTACACGAGCTTTTTTTACTAAATTACAACTATTATGTCTAAACAACAGCATTTCATTGCCTGTACATAGTTCGTTTTGTTTTAGAAGAGAAAAATGAGATTGAACAGTTGTTTTGGAGTAGAACTAAGTTCCTTTTACTGACAGCTCTAGAGTGTGTCACCTTGTGTCCTGGCTGATGTAACACGTTCCCTGATTGATTCTGATCTCGTTGTTGAGGTTAACCATAAATATTTTCCCTGTGTTCCAGTGAATATTAGAGCAGATCCATGTGATTACCTTTCCTGCCCACTGCCCTCAGGAAAAGGTCTCTCAAAGATGGCACAGCATCATTTGTAATAAACGGCGTTGACTCAAACCTCAGAACCTGAAAATCCTGTTCCACTTCACTGCCTGATGACGCTGAAGCTCCAACCACCTCTGGCAGAAAACTACTGGGGCTTCTTCTTCAATCAGGTCTTGGGTTTGGAAGCCAGTCTTTAGGAACCCACTTCCCATAATTATATTTTACAGGCTGTGACTTAACTGACAATTGTGGTGGCTGTGTTCAACCAGGATCTGCAGCCCAGGGTCTGAGTCACACCACAGCGAAGTCATCCAGTGGGCACAACTCTTGTCTTTTGTGCCATAAACCCACTGTTGGACTGGAGGATCCCTGTGCTTCCAATGCTTCCAACTGAACTGTCTTATTCTACCTCAGAAATTAAACACGCCGGTTATTTCTGAGGCCTTAGACTGAAAAGGGATGTCTGGGAATATCATTTTTTCTACTGCTACAGAGGAGAATTTGCATTTGGAAAATACAAATTTTAAACTCCCACAAAAGCTCTGAGGTTACTCGGTTCTGGAACTGAGAACGCACAAACAAGTCTATAGTTCTACTTTGAGAAAACCTTTTACAACTTTTACAACTGTATCTTAAACTTGCACTTGAAGGTAATTTTCAGGGAAGACTTTGAAAACGGGCACGCTCAAACTATTAACAAAACTGAAGGATTTAGGCAAGAAAATAACCTTATTTTATCCAGCACTTTGAACCTCTTGCACTGTGGTATTTTCAGCATGATTTTTTGTTGGCTCCCAGTATTGGAGCCACATTGAAGCACCAGAGGAAGATTTTTGTTTTAAAAACATTAAAAAGGAGGATCCTGTTACAGCACTTAATTTACAGGGTTTTCAAATTAAGGAGCTGCTTGACAGAAGGAAAATTATGCTTAAGTGGGGAAAAATGAGCTTGAATTTGCTTATAAAATGTAAAAAGACTCCAAATGCAAAACTATGAATTTTTATACATACGTGTATTTTCAAGTTTCCTGAGCTCTTTATTAAAACACAACTGTATTTTATTATTATTTAGATAATGAAATATTGTGATGGCATTTTACTCAGAAGCAATGGTGAGCCTTGCAGGCAAACGCCTCAAAGGGTTTGAAAATTATTTGTGTTTAAACAACAGCCGGTCCTGCCTATGTGGACTTAAAACGAGCCGCGTGGAGACGAACTTGCCTCAGTTTGGGTAAGAAAGATTAAAAAAAGCCCAGTGATTCTAGTTGATACCCATTTCTGGTCCCGGTAGAAACGACATTTGACACTTTTCAGCCCCAAACCTGGCTGTTTACAGCCCATTTTCCCGCGCGGCGCCGTGAGGGGGGCCCGGCCCCGCCCAGCAGGGGGCGGAGCCCGAGCCCCGCCCCCGTTACCGGGCCCCGCCCTCAGGGGGGGCGTTCCCGGCGCCCTCAATCGATCGCTCGCGCTCCCGCACCCCGGGCGCGCCCCCGGACCGCCGGCGCGCGCCCGCGCCCCGCCCCGCAGCGCAGCGGTCCGGGGCCCGGGGGGACGGGGAGGAACGGGGGAGACCGAGAGGGGGCACACGGAGAGGGCACGGGGGGACCCCCCCCCGAGCGCCGCTGCCCCTTCCCTCCTGCGTCAGCCGCCGCTCCCGGCCCGGGCGCCCTCCCTGCCGCACGCCCCGCCCAGCAGCGGGGGAGGGGTGGGCGAGGGCGGCCGCGCCGGGTCCCGGCCCCGCGCCACCGCGGCGGGCAGCGCGGGGCAGGGCGGGGGGGGCTCAGCCCCCCCGCCGCGTTGGCGTGGCCTGGAGGCGGGGGGGTCCTCAGGGCCTCCCCCACGGCCGGGGCCGTTCGCCGCCTCAGGGGTCCCTCCGGCGGGGACACCGCGGGGTCCTCGGGGCTCCCCGGGGCAAGGTGACCTTTGGCTTCCTCGCGGCACGCGGGGCTGCCCCGGTGTGCCGGCACTGCCCCGGTGTGCCCGCACTGCCCCGGCACTGCCCCGGCACTGCCCCGGCGGTGCTGCCCGCCCGGGGTCAGGGTGCTTTCTGGCAGTGCCCCCCTTCCCAGCGCCCTCCCTGCTGCTCCCCTGGGGTTGGAAATCGCTGCTTTTCCCGGCGAAAAGCAGCCACAGCTGAGCCACGGCCTGGTTTGGGCTTTGGTCCCTGTTGTACTCCGTGTGCGCGTGTGTTGAGGAAACTAAAACAGCCACAGAAAAGAAATGTCTTGCTTTTCTCCTCTGTGGCACAGCAGTGCCATTTTTAACCACGTTAAAAATGTAAAAGCTTTAAAACATTTGGAAGATTCCTGTATGGTTAGTTGTGTCCCACGGGTTAAGGTTAAGGAGATAATTTACTTTATTTACAGCTTTTAGGGTAACTTCAGGCATGGAACTGTTCATGCACTGGAGGATTTCAGCCCTTGGATGCTGATCTCAATGTTCCTTCAACATCTTTCCTCTGCTTTGGCTCCAAACACTTGTAGATTTCTTTTTTATTGACTTCTTTTTTTTAGTGGCAATATGATAAGGATGACTGTATTTGCTTTTGTTTCGTCTTCAGCTTTCTTGTCACTTTTTATTAGAATAAAAACCTTTTATTGGAATAAAAAATAAAAGCTTGTGGCCCAAGAGTAAGAATGCTCAGACTTTATTATGTGGAATAATACTACTGTGTTTGAAAACTGTTGAGAAATTATACAAAGATAAAAATGTCAAACACATATAAATGAAGCTGTGACATAGTCAAAATCAAACTTCCCTGTGCTGTTTTCTGTTTCACTTTGCAGGACAGCATGGTTTCACTTTCAGCCGTTAGAAAAAGCCTTTCATTGTTTGCTTAGTTCTGGTTATTTTATTTAGCTCTTAGTTAAATGTTTTCACTGGCTTTTTAAAAAAGAAATAAAGGCTCAAATGGGGGTGCCTAAAATCGAGCCAACCTCCTCAGGGGAAAACCTTAAATCCTAATATGAAATTTAAAATCTGACTCTTGAAGTTGTCGTTTCCTTCTATTGCCTAATGTAAATAAATTATGTATCTTGCTTCTCTGCTCTGTAAAACTCTGTGGTTTAGGGAGGTCTGGGGGATCGAGAGAGTTTTTTAAGCACAAAATCGGTACATTTACTCCATTCTAACCCCAAGAAATGGCCTGCATGCTTTTTTCCTCACTGTGCCAAGCTCCATCCTGCCCTTGTGGAAGCTCGTAGCACTTTTGCAATTCACTGGTTAAAAACTTGGACGGGAGCTTTGGGATTTTAATGCCCTGATTGCCACATAGGTTGAAACAGAAATGTCTGGAGAAGAGTGTGATGGGAAATGTTGAGCAGTGGGGCTGCTCTAATGTAACTTTTCCCCTCCCCAGTGCAGGAATCTCTGCTGTCACTCTGGAAACCTGTTGGAGTAACTGTTGATGAGCTATTTATGGGGCTTGTATCTGGTTACTTCCCACACACAGGCTCTCCCAAAAAGGGGTTTGGGGAGTTGCTTCACAGATGCCATGTAAGAATTCTACAAAAATACAGTCATAGGCTCCAGGCTGTTATTTCAGACCAGGCTGTGCCAAACCCAGCACGAAGGAAATACTGGCACCAGAGGTTGAGGAGGCCACTGCAAAACTGCTTCAGATCAACGTGGAATTTTAGCCTTCCCTTTCCTGGAAGAGGATTGTAGATTGGCCTTGTCGGTTATTGCAACAAAATGTGGTGTTTTGTTTAGGAAAAAGGATGGAAAGATGAATTAATGTGCAAATGGGAGTGGTGTGTAATCACCAGAGCTCTGTGTGAAACTGGTTTGACCCTTAAAGCACTGAGGATAAACCATTTTAAAGGTAGAAATCAACCTTAGTTGATTTTACTTCTCTTTTACTCCTCTTTAGATAGATCACAGTAAGAATTACAGTGGCAGTGGTGGTATGTCAGCTCTGCTGAGAGTGGATATTTCAGACAATAATTTTCTTCTTGTTTTTTCTTTCAGAGGGAGACTAATTATGGAACAGAAATCCAGAAAATGACAGAAAACCGTTAGTTGCCCTCTTCCAGGACAGTCATGTTGGAAGGGTTGGTAGCCTGGGTCCTCAACACCTACCTGGGCAAATATGTCAACAACCTGAACACAGACCAACTCTCAGTGGCACTTCTGAAGGGTGAGGGAGGCCTCTCTGTTGTGTTTTTATACTGTGATTTAAAAAAAGAGAAGTGTTTCGGTAATAACTGGAAGGTGGAATAGAAATAATCACTTAATATTGTGTTTAACCTTTAATTTAAATCAGGGTTTGGTGCTGGAACTTTACTGGGGCAGGAAGTGTTCTGCAGTCTTTGCCTCTTACCTTTTGGTGCTCGTAGTTACTCCCCTGTAATCTGATTTGTGTCATGTTATGTCCACGAGTTCTGTACTTTGTACACAGTCCTCCAGTCAATACTCTCTGGTTCACCCTTTGCTGTGTTATCTGCTGTTTCTAGAGAGAATATTTTGTAACACTTCAAGGCTTTTCTGTCTGAGCTTTTGGCAATATTAAGAAAATAAGTATCTCTTTTGAAAAGATGATAAGGAAAGGCTTCCTCCATGGTTACAGTGAAGTTCAGATCTAAAACCTCACAGGAGATTGCTTCTAGATGACCTCATCAAATAGTTTGAGCCCATGACATCAGAAAATTAACAAGTGTGTGAAGTAACCATTGTGATTGTAACACAACCTGGTTGGCTGTTCTCATGAAATCCTATTTGACTTTTTTTAAAAAACACAATACCGGTCATTTTAGGCTTACAGTGTTCAGGTTGTCTTTCTTTAGCATAATTCTGTTTAGCAGACTTGTCTTTTTTTCTGCTTTGTATAGGTGCTGTTGAATTGGAAAACCTGCCACTAAAAAAAGATGCTTTAAAGGAACTGGAATTACCGTTTGAAGTAAAGGCAGGTTTGTATTTTGCTTGTGTGTGCAGGACAGATATTTTCTGAACAGGAAGTGTTGCATGTTTTAGAGGACCCCTTTACCTGTGAGTCAGAGCTTGAACAAACGAGGTACCCTGATTTTCAGGTTATTTCTATCTTAGTTTGTTTGTTTCTTACACCACTTTTGCTTTGAGGTTTTCTGAGGGTGATAAAGTGAGTTTTCACAGCAATCTGACAGCGTCTCCGTTTTGTATATCCAGGTTTCATTGGCAAAATAACACTGCAGATCCCTTTTTATCGTCCACATGTGGATCCATGGGTGATATCTGTCTCAAAACTTCACCTCATTGGTGCACCAGAAAAAAAGGGAGAGTTTGATGAGGAAAGGGAGAAGTTGCAAGAGAGAGAACACAAGAAAGCCCTTCTGCTGGCACTTGAGGAAAAATGGAAAGTGAGTCACACTTGTGTTTCATAGTGTATGGATTATATTTAAGATGTAACAAGTGGGAGAACAAATGCACAGGAAATGAAGGTAGAGTTGGATTTGTACCTGCTGACATAGAGCAATTTGTGCCCCACCACCCCTCACCATCATGTCGTGTGTCCCACATGTCGGAGACACTGAAATAGTTGGGGTTTTTTCTTTCTCCCTGTTAACAGTGATTTCAGTGTGTCAAAGGATATTTTCTCCTGACCAGCTGTTACAGTGGTTGGTAATGCTTATTCCTATTTTCTCTTTTAGAAAGAACAACAACAGAAAGGGGAGTCCTACTGGTACTCAGTTACTGCATCTGTAGTCACAAGAATTGTAGAAAACATTGAAGTAAGTCTGTGTGTCTTTGGTTGGCAGTTGCTCATTTGCCTTTAAAATGGAGAATAATAGTGGGATAGGGGAAAAAAAAGCACACTGTGTTTGAAAGTGGCTTGTTGGGTTTTGAGGAGAAGGGCAGGGTCTTATGGGATCTGAGGAGAAGACAGAACCAGAGAGCAAAAACACAGAAAAGAGGAACGGGATTTCTGTGAGGTCTAAATAACTACCAGAAATTGGAGAATTGCAGAAATCAGTATTCATGAAAAGTACTGCTGTCTGCTGTAAGGATATAAATAGTGTCTCTAGTAGTGTTCTTTTTCTGTCTAGTTAAAAATCCAGGATGTGCATCTGAGGTTTGAAGATGGGGTCACAAATCCCTCGCAGCCCTTTGCGTTTGGCGTGTGCATCAAAAACGTCTCGATGCAAAATGCAGTGTTTGAACCAGTAAGTGCAACTGTGTTTGAGAGCTCCTGGCAGCTCAGGTGGGATCCTGCATTTTATGGGACCTAGTAAATGTTTAGTAAACCACATGGCATTTTAATAATCTTTTGGTCGTTGTAATAAATGGATTCTGAGCATTTCATATTGTTTATTGAGTGTGTAGAACTGAAAACTCACCATGTGGTGTGTGATCCTGACTTTGTTCCACTTTTTCTACTCCAGGTGGAGAAGCTCATGCGGAAAAAACAGCTGGATGTTGCTGATTTCAGTGTTTATTGGGATACCAACTGCACTTTGTTGGGTGACCTCCCTCCTGGTCAGCTGCAGGTACAGAGAGGGGTTTTGTATATGAAAGAGAAATTGTTGTTAGTCTCCCTTCTATACTGAAGACCCAACTGACTTAGAATTTATTGAATGTGATGATTTCAAGAGCAACAGAAGTTTATGGTTTCATGCTCTAATGACAGGATACATGTGCAACCCACAAAGGCTGTGCTGTGAAATACTTTGTTTTGCTTCTGAAGAGAGAACGTGTTTAAGAGGGTTTTTTTCAATGGACTGGCATCCAAATAAAGTACATTCCAATATATGAAACCAATGCATCCTAATAAGTATTGGACACTCACTTCTTAGAGAGTAATTTGCCTGTAACCCACAGGAAGCAATGGATAGAAGTATGGAAAGTCGGGATCACAATTACATCATGGAGCCTGTCTGCACTTCTGCTCTTCTGAAGAGAAACTGCTCCAAGGAGCCTTTAAGATCCCGCCACACTCCACGGCTGGAATGTGACATTCAGCTTGAGACTATTCCCCTGAAGCTTTCACAGGTAAATACCAACCATTTACCTCTCAGTAACTGAAACAGACACCATAAAACTGTGGCTGTTTTATGTGGCAGTTTTATGTTTGTAACATCTTAAATATCATTACTGCAGCATAAAATGAATACTCTCTGAAAGATTTTATTTGAGAGGCAGCTCAAATGGATGTACTGAATAACTTGTTTGTTTTAAAGCCAAGCTTTCCAAATTATTGAATTATTTTACTGCAACTGATTATTGCAAAAACATTAAATGTTTTGTTTGTTGTAGTAACAGAAGGGATGCATTTGGGGTTTTCAGTCTATAGAATATACAGTAGCAGCTGATGTTGTGTTGATAACTGAGGTGGAAGGAGATTTCATTCTGTGCATTTGTAAATAAAGAAGCTGTAAGTGGAATGTCACACATGAACTACTACCTGCTGGGAGAAGATATGTGACACTGGAGAACAAAATTATGAATTATGATTAACGTTAATCTAAATTCTGAAGCCATGTGCAGGCCATTGATGCAGATAAACTAATCTTGTGGTTGGGTTTTTGTTTGGGTTTTGTCCCCTCCCCTTTGCTTTGGAAAGCACTCCAGTATTGCCTCATTGATTTGTGTATTATTTCACTAACAGATGCAGTACCAGCAGATGATGGGATTTTTAAAGGAACTGGCAAGAAAGGAACGACAGCTTAAATTCAGGAAGTGGAGACCAAAGGTTACAGTAACAGAGAAGTAAGTACATCTCCATATGTGATGTTGTTAATAGGACATTAAAAGCTATAATAGGGAAACTAGCATGAGACAAATACAAAAGGGTACATAATACCCAAATATTAGAGATGCAGTTAATATTTTTTTCCTCTACCTCAGAAATCAGTTGTAAATATTCAGCCATAATTCAAACTTAAAATTATCCTTACCCGAGGCTTTCAATCCAGTTTATGTAACTCAGCATTTTGACTCTGCCTGATCCATGACAGCTGGACCAAATCCCACTGGGGTGGTGGGACTCTGGGGAGCACTGTCCTGCCAGTGTGTGGAACTAAATCCCACTGGGGTGGTGGGACTTTGGGGAGCCCTGTCCTGACAGTGTGTGGAACTAAATCCCACTGGGGTGGTGGGACTTTAGGGAGCCCTGTCCTGCCAGTGTGTGGAACTAAATCCCACTGGGGTGGTAGGACTTTAGGGAGCCCTGTCCTGCCAGTGTGTGGAACTAAATCCCACTGGGGTGGTGGGACTTTAGGGAGCCCTGTCCTGCCAGTGTGTGGAACCAGCCCATCTGCTGCTTTTCCTGGCCAGCTGCCCACTGCTTCCCGCTGAATCTCCTGGACCTTTCACCAGTTTGCCATGCACTTGGGTTGTGGTTTTTTTTATGAACTACTGGTAAGACAATAATTTCCCACTTTTCCAGCTGCCGGGAGTGGTGGATCTTTGCTCTGAACGCGAATCTGTCGGAGATCAGGGAGCAGAGACAACGTTCCACGTGGGAATTCGCGCTGCACCGGGCCCGGGATGCCGTGTCCTACACTGACCTGTACTACAGCAAGCTGAAGGGGGAACCACTGACTGCTGCAGAGCAGGTATTTAGGTCTGAGTTTCTTCTGCAGTGTTAATTAATCATCTTACATTTGGGTCGTTTCATCTTTCCAAATTTAAAATCTGGTCTAGTTTAGAGACGCCTCGAGTCGTGCTGCAGCCATTTCTGCTGAACAGACTCTCTTCTGACCACAGCTGAGCTTTTAAAGATGAAACCTGGGCCTGTGGGAGGTGTGTGTGCTGCAGGGTTCCTGTGTTTTTGTTTTGCTCTGCAAAAAGCTGTCTGTTTTTTGAGCTGTAACTGGTGTTCACCAAAAATAGCATTAACTGTTATAGAATGCTCATGTCAGCCTGTGACATCCTTTCTTAACTCATGTGCTCTATAGATCCAAAATGTATTTAAGTATCAGAAATATGTCTGCCCCTATCGTTGGGTAGATAATTGGGAAAAAAATTGTGGCTAGTTGACAATGTGTTTGGGGGTCTTTTATTGTTTGTTTTGTTTTGTTTTTCCACAGTTGATTTTAGGATGAAGAATTTAGTGCCCCCAATAATTAACCTCTGACCTACTTCAGAACCCCCCCCCCCATGAACTATAATTATCTGCTTTTTATCTTAATATATATTGGGACTTTTTTGTTGAATCAGTTGAGGGCACCATGTACCTCACCTGTCTTAATTACAAGTGCAGATCTGTTCATACTTTAAATTGTCTGTAGTCTATACTTATGTTACTTAGAGATGAGCTGTAGGAGTAGGTCAGTGTACAGAAAATTTTACAATACATGGCAAAGCAGTAGAGTGTTACTTTCATAGAGCTTGTATTGTGTTCAGCAGAGCTGTGAAATGTAACAAGGGCAGTGGCAGTGGACTAGAAAAATGTCTTTTGATTTCTTGTTCCACAGTAAGATTCTTTAGGCTTAGGTGAAGTCATCATTTCCACAAACAACTTGTTAATCAGCACAAAGAAGACAACATGTCTGAGTAGCTGCCAATGAATACTACTTTGTCCTAAATTACACAGTTCATTTCCTCCACCTTCTTTACTCGACAGCAGCTTTTTTTGCTCCTGGCTAAGCAAGGCATCTTGTTCAATCAGGTTACTTTCCACGGCTTAAATTTTGTGCTGCAAATCTTGCTTCTGATTTCTGATAGGAGGATATAGTTGGGTAAAGATTTTTTACCCCGAAAAGTGTTAAAATAATATATTTTACAATGCAAATAGACTGTATTTGTAGTTGAGGAGAATGTCAGGGTTGCAGTTACCCACGTGGGCACTTGGGTATGATCATTAATGCCATGTTAGTTGTTCCTACGAGTCTCTAACTCAGTGCAGAGGTATTTGAAATGTTTGTGAACAACATGCTGTGTTCTTTTACTGCAGGTACTTGACCTTTTTTGTCTTTCTAGGCAGAAATGCATCGCATTGAGGATGAGCAGACTTATGAAGAGCTGAAGATTCTGTATGAGATAGTTCACAATAAATTTCATGACCTGGTTGAGGTGAGGAATATTCTCCATACAGGGTAATATTTGCAATCTTTAGCTGATTATTCTGAGGTATTGTGTGTTCTGTTCTGCTGGAGAGCCTTAGCATGTATTTGCTTTGATTTAGATGTGTGGTATTAATGCTAAAATTGCAAAAATGTTCAGTTCCTGTAGTTTTTACTGCTGTGTCTCTTGCACAGTGAAATCTTTTGCCTAGTCATATGATGATCTTCCCCAGCAGTATCCTTGCCAGAATTTCTAGGGCAGGTACTCTCCATCTTAAAGAAACAGATAGTGGAAATGAGTACTTGTAATGAGCGTTTTCCCAGAATAAATACGTGGCAGAAATGAGCCCCATGGAAATGGCTGCTGAGCACACTTCATAACACGTGGACTAATCTCTGTAACAGTTCAATGTCATCTCTCTCAAATACAGTTGCTAAAATTTAGAGCTGTGCTTTATGGTATCAAATGACTTCTTCTTTGGCTTAGTGTTTCTAGACTTAAGATTTAAATAATGACATATGGCTTCATATATGAATGTGCAGCACTGAGTGATGATCTATTTGTTATTTCTGTGCTGCTGCTCTTCTGTAGGCTGAGTATTGATTGAGACACTGCTGGAGTGCTGAGTAAACAGGAGATGGAGCTATGTTTTTATTGTGATGTTTTTGTACACTTGTGATACTCTTTCACTTACCAGCAGTAATGTGTGTGTGTGTTCAATATTCAAACACAGAATGTCAAAGAGCCCTTGCCTGATTCCCTTGGAGGTTCCCCTACTGCAGAATCCACCCATGGCAGCAGCACTGGGATGCTGCAGTACCTCCAGTCTTGGTTTCCTGGCTGGGGAGGTTGGTATGGAGATACCCAGCAGACATATGAAGGTGAACCTTTTGAAGGGCTGCTGCCAGACCCAAAGGAACAGTGGAATCCAGAAGACATCCTGGGTATGGAAATACAGGGTTTGCTACCATAGTGTGATACCTGGTCCAGGTGAACAGAAGCAGCTCTTTGGTTCTGTGCTGTTAAAGGGTTCCCTGTGTCACCTGAAGTACCCAGGTACCAGACCCTGCCTAGAGCTTAACACCTGTTGGAGTATCTCAGGACCTGGTGAACCTGCTGATTTCCAAAGTGTTATGTGCAATAAATTTGCTTCCACTGTTGTTGATGTTTATGGCAAAGAGCTTTGGGGCTTTTTCTATTCAAGTGGGGGGTTCATGTGACTGGGTATAACAGTAACAGTCCTGGGTTGTTGGGGTCTTTGTAAATTTATATTTACATTACCTTATTGAAGTAGAAGAGTTCTATGGAATATTCAGTATTTTTGAGGAAAAAGGTTTATCTGCTCTATCTTTTGTTTCTGTTCTTCTTCCCTAGAGCTGGAGAAATCTTTATTTTCAAATCAAAGAAACTGTTTCATTCTTCAGTAGCCTTTCACAATCTTAATTTATGTAATATGTTCTTTTGATTTTTGTTTTGTTTTTTTTCATTAGGTGCAGATGAATTTTTTGATCCTGCTGCAGATGCTTCAAGCATGAATACCTTTACCAAGAGAGATCATGTTTTTGCTAAATTAAATCTACAGTTGCAGGGTGGCTCTTTCACTCTTTTGCATAAGAAGAAGAAGAAGAAGGTGGTGCCTGCTGAGGAGACTGCTTTTATGCAGCTGGAGTTTTCAGGTAATAAGCCCATTTCTGTTCTTTCTCCCAAAGGACCAGAGCTGCCTCACAGTCATTGTAATGTATAACAAACTATAAAAATGTTTGGGTTTTTTGGTAGAAATAAATATACATTTAAGTACTTTCAAAAGTGCTTGTTGGACAGTGTTTGTTATCTGTGAAATTAAAGTAAAATGTATCCTGTGTACTAAAAGGAACAATTTTATGTCTTTATGTTCCAGGTGTAAAGATCTTGGCAGAATCCCTTCCTCGCAGAAAGTCTTCCCTTCTCAAAGTTCAGCTTGGTGGTCTTTTCCTGAGGGATTTGGCAACAGAAGGGACCATATTTCCTGTTCTTGTTTTCCCAAATCCTGTAGGTGAAAAAAAAAACTCTCTAAGTTACTCTGTAGGCTGCATAAGTGTGTATGAAACTAGTTATACTCCAAAACTCAACACGTTTTTCTTATCCCAGAAAGAGAACACAAAAGTCTTGAGGAAAAATTTCCACTTGCTGAACTTAGTTTTCCCCTCCCTTTCAAAAGATCATTTGCAGAAGTCCTCATCTTTTGCTCTGTATGATTGTGACTTTAACCTTTTATGTGTTGGGATGAAGATAATTTGTTGAACAACATTTGATTTTTGGAATAATCACCATTGCTGCTTAACCAGTGATTGTTCTTTTCCATAAAGCTCTGTGGTCCAAGTAAAGGTTTTATTTCCCCTGTACACTGGTACACTAAAGGCAGAAATGAATTCCAGAGGAGATTTCAAATTTCTCTTCCGAGCAAACAAAATTTGAATGCAATGCCATGAGAATTTCCCATGTATTTTGTGCTTTGTACTGGCTGCAATTTGCACTTCAGCCTGTCTGCTACAGGAGTGGGTAGTGTTGGCTTCTTAGTCATACTTTCTTCTCCTGTTTCACCATGGCAGGGAAAAAAAATGTACATAATAATCTCAGGCTATACATACATTTCAACAGAAAATACTTTTATGCTTATGTCAGGTGGCTTGGTTGATTTTATCTAAACAATCTTTTTCTTTTAAATTCTTATCAGCAAAAAGAGGTTGGCTGCATGTCTTCCTTTGGACTCCAAAGTTTGTCCTCAGAAATGACTAATCAGAACACTGGTAAAGATTTCATTTTATGTTTGATGACATAATTCCTACAAACCAGAAATTTCAAAACTGAGTGCCTAGAGTTTTGAATTCATGCAAATGCTTTTTGCAAGTGGTAAAGATAAAATCATAGAAGCTTTGTTTGGCCAGAAGGGTGGATGCAAGTTGGCTGTAAAGAAAGTAAGAAAAGATGTATTTCAAAACAATAGGAGTTGTATCTGCTCTGTGTTTTGGTTTAAAAAAGTTGTTAGGAGATCAACAGTAAGGCCCCAGTTTTACAAATGTTTTTATATATATACAAACATGTTGAATTCTGTTGATTGTAGAAATTGATGTTATTGCTTTTCTGTTACTAAAGAATTCTTAGACACTTCTACTTTCCTGGTAGTACCAGTTAAAAATCAGTTATTAAATTCTTTGGGGTTTGTTTTTTGCTTTTTGTCTATTTGTTTGTTTGGGGGGTTTTTTTACAACTGCTTTTTGTAACTTTTTTTTTTTCAGTTGCAGATCCTGATGCCCCAGTGTTTGAGATGCTTTATGAGAGAAATCCAATCCACAGCACTTTTGAGAGGCGCCTGGAAGTCAGTACCAGACCTCTAAATATTATTTACAATCCACAAGCCATTAAGAAAGTAGCTGACTTCTTCTACAAGGGAAGGGTTCATACCTCAGGTTAACCTTTATTGTGTTTTTTGGTGGGGTTGGGGTTTTGTTGGTGGTATTTTATCTTTTCTTGTCTTTCATTTTTATTTATTCGCATTCTTAGAAACACAAAGCACAAATCAAAGAATCCCCACTTTAAATTTAAATTAAGCTAATAAAGACCAGAAAAAGGAAGTGTTTTTTTAGGGGGACTGTTTTGTGCTTAGATGCTTCCTTTTCTTTGTGCAGCAGCCTGGTGAGTACAGACAGTGCCTTTCACCTGCTGTGTTTGCCTGGCCTATATTTTACTGCAAAAACTCAAATCTTTTCTGTTTTCTCCTTCTTTTCTTTTTTTCCTGATTCAGTAACATGAACAAAGTTATACCTAGTGAGTTTTCCATCTCTTGTGCAGGTTTTGGTTATCAATCTGAGTTAGAGGCAAGAGTGGCTGAAGCTGCCAGAAGACAGTACAACAAGCTGAAAATGCAGACAAAAGCTGAAATCAGGCAAACTATTGATCGTTTGCTGGTTGGAGACTTCATTGTAAGTTTGTGTCCCAAAAATGTTTATGCACCTTTCAGCCTTTTGTTTTAGGACTTGAAGCTCTAAGAGTGGGGCTTGTTGTTTGTTTGAGTGGTCTTTGTAAGCAGGTGGGGCGTTATACAGGTGGTGGTGTAATATTCCTTTGCCATCAGGAAATCCATGTTTGTGGTGCAGGGGATGTTTCACCTGCTGAAAAATGTCTCTTTATTGGCTGTAAAGGGAGTCTGTGGTTTAACAAGGTACCAAACTTGAGTGTGGCTGGAGTTTGTGAAGGTCAGCTCATGGCTTTTTTGCTTATGTTTTCTTCTGGGCTATTAAGTCTTCCTTCTTAACTTGCAGGAAAACAGCAAAAGCTGGACCGTGTGCCTTGATATCTCTGCCCCTCAGGTGATCTTTCCTGATGATTTCAAATTTGTGGATCCAGTGTTAGTTGTTGTAGATCTGGGAAGAATATTACTCACCAATTCTCAAGGTATGATCTAGAATTATTGTAGCTTTCCACCTTCTTTCAGAAACTCAGAGCTTAAAAACAAAAGGGTAAAAAAGGACAGGGAAGTTTTGAGGGGGGGATTCTTGATTTCTAAAGTAGAAAGAATCCTTTTCTTATGATAATAGAATGAAAGTCAATATTAGTCAATAAAGTCAATTGAACAACTGATAGATTTAAACCACACACACACAGATATATATATATATAGATATATATATATATAGATATATATATATAAATCTAATAGAATCTGATAGTATATAATATATAAGGAGACAAGGACAGTGCAAGTATGATTTGTGTTTAAAAAAATACAGCTTAAGACTGGATGACCAGATAACGATAAGAAACTTTTGGAATCAAATACTTTTTTGAATACTTTTGTTTATTTGTTTGTTTACTATTATTTTTTTAATCCACAGAAGAATCTAAAAGAACTGCAGATAATTTTTCCTCAGAAGCCAATGAACTGAGTGATGAGGAATATAAAACACCTCTTGCAACTCCTCCCAATACCCCTCCACCAGAATCCAACACCAGTAGTGGCATCAAAATGTCTGAATTTACTGGAGTAGAAATAAGTGAAGAGCAGCTACAGGCACACTTAATGAGTAAAAAAATGTATGAGAGATACACACTGTCATTTATGGACCTTCAGATCATGGTGGGCCGAGTGAAGGACAACTGGAAGCACGTTCAGGACAGTGATGTGGGTCCAACCCACGTGGTAGAAAAATTCAACGTTCACCTGCAGCTGGAGCGCAGACTGATCTACACCTCGGACCCCAAATACCCAGGGGCTGTCCTGTCTGGTAACCTGCCAGACTTGAAAATTCACATCAATGAAGACAAAATACTGGCTCTGAAGAACTGCCTTACGCAGCTGAGCACGTCTGAAACCAAGTCTGCAGATGCCCTGCACTTAGGGAGAGACAAGATCTTTGCAGAGGTGGACCAGTTTGGCAGTTTGCACGACTCTGTGATGAATCTCACCCAGAGTGTTGTCATGCTGGAGCAGCACACCAGGGAGGTTCTTGTGGAGTCTCAGCTGCTTTTGGCCGAGTTCAAGGTGAACTGTATGCAGCTGGGTGTGGAGAGCAACGGGAGATACATCTCTGTGCTCAAGGTTTTTGGCACCAATGCCCATTTTGTGAAGAGGCCATATGATGCAGAGGTGTCCCTGACTGTCCATGGCCTCTTGCTGGTTGATACTATGCAAACATATGGAACAGATTTTGATCTCCTGATGGCTTCTCATAAGAATCTGAGCTTTGATGTCCCAACAGGGAGCCTTCGAGACAGCAGGGCTCAGTCCCCGGTTTCTGGACCACACGATGCACGTCCCGTCGATGTCACTGCTTTGGCAGAGAGATGCACTACAGCCTCAAACACTTCACCTGGGAACAATGGAAAGGATCAAGAGTCCCTGATAAAATTAGAGTATCAGTTTGTGAGTGCAGAGTGCCCATCCATGAATTTGGATAGCAGCCTGCAGGTGATCTCTCTACAGGTCAACAACCTGGATATCATCCTTAATCCAGAGACTATCGTTGAACTGATTGGGTTTCTCCAGAAATCTTTCCCAAAGGACAAAGAAGATTCTAGTCCTCAGCCTTTAATCACTGACTTGGAAAGAGATTGGAGGGAACAGGAAACATTCCAGTCTACTTATGCCCAGAACACAGAGGTAGCAGTTGATATTCACTGGTTGAATATACTCCTCCTCAGGACAGTTGGCATGACAAATGGAGAAAAATATGGCAGAAAAATTGCCACAGCCAGTATTGGTGGCACCAAAGTGAATGTCTCCATGTGCAGTAAACTGGATGTGAATGGCTCTCTTGGATGCCTTCACCTTATGGATCTGACACAGGACAATGTAAAGAACCAGTACGTGGTGAGCATAGGGAACACAGTGAGGTATGAAAATCTCATGGGTGATGTAGATTACTTTGAATCTTTATTCTTCAGGCTCGATGATGGGAATAGCCTTCCAGATGCTTTAAGTTTCACTTTCACAGAAAAGTCAAAAGAGGAGTGTTCTCTCAACCTCAAAATGGCCTCCTTACACTACAACCACTCAGCCAAATTCCTGAAGGAGCTGACTTTGTCCATGGATGAGCTGGAGGAGAACTTCCGCAGCATGTTGAAAAGTGCAGCCTCCAAAGTCACCACAGTCCTGGCAACTAAAACTGCTGAATACAGTGAGATGGTTTCTTTGTTTGATACCACCCCACGATCGAGAGATGTTGCCAGCACAGAAGATAATGAAGGGGATGCATTTGGACCACAGCCCCTCAAAACTGATACTATCAAGCTCATATTGAATATAAACATTGAATCCCCAATTGTCTCCATACCTCGAAAGCCTGGTAGCTCTGAACTGCTTGTAGGTCATCTGGGACAGATATCAATCCAGAATTTTGTACCAGGAGAAGATGAATCTACGAGTGATAGGCTGCAAGTTGAAATTAAAGATATTAAAATGTATTCTTTAAATAGCAGTCAGTTTACGAGCAAGAAGGAGCCTGCAAGTGAGACACCTCATGGGCCACATTCTTCCTCAGGTCCTGCCAGTGTTAACAGCCAGGAAGAATCCCATTTTACTCGTCATGACTTCTTTGAATCATTACATAAAGGCCATGGTATGTTACTCAGAGGAGTCTTAATGACTTTAGTATAAGCAATAGATGGTGCTAAATATGTGTATTGTCCATAGGTCTGACTGTGTTTTGAGCAAGTTCAATAGCTACTACATGATCTCTTCTGTACAGTCTTTATAGGGTAATCACTTATTCTAATGTTGTTTTAATTTCACTTTCTCTTAAAGCTTTCCACATTCTGAATAACACCACCATCCAGTTTAAATTGGAAAAGATCCCACTAGACAGAGATTTGGAGTTAACTTTTCCTCTGAGTAATGAAGACTTTGGAGTATCAAGTGTTATGAGGATTGAAGGGAAATTTGTGAACCCTCTTCAGGTACAGAAATATAGTAATTTCCACTATCAATATAAAAGTATTTCCCTGCATGGAAGATAAGTATTTTTCAGGCCAATATCTTCAGGTTTAACATACTGGTAGTTTAGAAATCATATCCTTATACACATAGTTTGAAGAGACAGTCTTAAGTCATAATAACAATGATGAACATTTAACCTCATTTGGGGGCATTTTAGACATCTTTATGAATTAGTCTAACTTTTGCTTACCTTGAACACAGAAGCAAAAATAATTGTGTCACTGTCCAAATAAATGTATTTGCAGTTCTAGTAGAAACTAAGAATTAAAATGCCATTATCTTGAAAAAAATCTGTGCAGGAGCAGAGGTTTTAAATAAAGGAAACTGAAACTTCTAAAGCTAAGGAGACAAGCAATGATGGCTAAGTAGAAAGTTTGTTCCATACATTACTGTATAATCTCAGCATGGCAAATTAAGTTTGGATGGTTAATTATTTTTAACTAACTCTGTGTGGATGGTTTTTGCCCCAGGAATACAAGGGATCCTGTTGTGGGATCCTCTCCTGTATGTTTCCAGTTGGTGTCATCTTGCAGAGCTAATACAGAAGAATTGTTTTGCTTCAACTTTGCATTGTACCTTGTTCTGGATTACGTTTTACTTGTGGTTTGAAATTGCACAGTCTTTCCACTTGTGAGTTTTAAAATGTATGTACTGATGTTATTAATATGGAGAGCTGTGATGGTTGTTTCTTTTCTCTGCATTGTAGGTGGTGTTAGCAAAACACGTGTATGAACAAGTCCTTCAGACTCTGGATAATTTAATTTACAGCGAAGACTTGAACAAATTTTCAACCACTTCTGTGTCTCCAACTGGTCTTAGTTCTCCTTCAGCATCAGTTCATAGTACAGGCACAGAATTCTCGAGTGAGCGGAAGGAAAATGGCTTATTCAGCCACTCCGGTTTTAATTCTGTTCCAAACAAGCCCTTAGCTGTCAGGGAAACAAAGTCTTTCACTCAGATTCAAGCAAACTTTCATATCTCAGAGCTCCAGGTTCAGCTAAGTGGTGATCTCACACTTGGGGCACAAGGTCTTGTCAGCCTTAAGTTTCAGGATTTTGATGTTGAGTTTGCCAAAGATCACCCTCAGACCTTGTCCATCCAGATTGCCTTGCGCTCCCTGCTGATGGAGGATCTCCTGGAAAAGAAACCAGACTCGAAGTATAAGAACCTCATGGTGTCCCGGGGAGCACCCAAGCCCTCCAGTTTAGCACATAAGGAGTATCTTTCCCAGTCCTGTCCCTCAGTATCCAATGCAGAATATCCAGATATGCCACGTTCCCTCCCTTCCCACATGGAAGAAGCACCAAATGTCTTTCAGCTTTACCAAAGACCAGTTTGTGCCTCCCGTAAGAAGCCAAAAGAAGTTGCTGATTCTGAGTATCCTCTGACTCCACCTCCTTCTCCAACAGCAGACAGATCCAAGTTGCCCTGTGGAAAAAGTAACTTTGATGATTCCTTAGTTCATATCAATATATTTCTAGTGGATAGGAAACATCCCGAATTTTCCTCTCGCTATCACAAAATTAACCGTAGTGTAGATGTTGATTTTAATTGCCTAGATGTCTTAATAACTTTGCAAACTTGGGTAGTGATACTGGATTTCTTTGGGATTGGATCCACTGCTGATAACCATGCTATGAAGCCGCAGCCTGAAGATACTCAGCAGACAATCAAATCAGAAATAAATTCCTTGTCAGCTTCTCAAGCCCAAGAGCCTGTAAACACTAAACTGGATCTGAAGGTATACTTGAGATGCAAAACAGTAATTGGATTGTCTGTCATAAAACCTCTGGTTTATAGAAACTTAAGGTGACATTTACATCAAATGTTTTATATTCCAGTGGGGAATGTGCATAAATTCAGAAACAGGTTCAAAGTGTGTGTAGATGCAGCGTAAAAAAAATAGGAGTTATAGAAAAGCAAAACATTTGCAAAATTATTGGCTCCCTTGCTCTGTGACCCTCCTGTCTTGAATGGTAAAGTTGCTTCAGTATTAAAGACATGACATGCTGAAGTTGGTACTTTGCTGTTCTAGGTACTATGGAGTTATTTATACAAAAAAAGTATATACCTTTATATATATATATATATATGTATATCTCCATAGATGTCTATACATCTAGATGTATAAACATTTTTTTTAAAAAGACTATGATATACATACATATATATATTTAGTCTTTGCCCAAAGGTCTAACTTAGATGGGAGAAGCCTTCAAAGATAAAAGGATGCAGATGACAGTGCTGGGATTTGTTGTTGGCCTGGTCACTCTGTATTGCTTGGGAGACCTGTTAATGTGCAAACAAGGGAGTAAAAATGTTGCTTTCCTGCTGTGTCTCCCAATCAGATAATTGTTGTTTGCCATTCATGTGTTACAGTGCAATTGTCTGGAAAAATAAACTAAACAAGATGTTCCAGCTCTCAAGTCATGTTGTTTAATACCAATTTGTTGCTTTTTTGTTTGGCCAGGTCCATTCTTTGTCCTTAGTCCTGAATAAGACAACCAGTGAACTTGCTAAAGCCAGCGTGGCAAAACTTGCAGCTCACTTGGAAGTGATTGGTGAGTGGATGGAAGGGCTGAGGTTGTTTGCAGCTTAAAACACAAAGAGGTTTGCACTGGAGTTGTGATTTGATATGTTTTAATTTTGGTGCTCACTGGGTATTTGTGTGTTTTTCCTGGACAAGATGCACATTCCCTTCCCACTGCTTCTTCCTCTGCTTTTTTAGGCTTGATTTGAAATCCTGGCAGCCCTCCCAGTTGTCAAACCCTTGATCATTGTAGCTGAGTGTGGCTGGGATTTTAATACCTCACTTTCACAGAGCAGAACAATAGTGTTTATTACTGTTTGAGAGGAAAGAAAGCAGTTGTATCTAAGTTTTCCCAAATCAAAGTAGTGCGATCACACGATGTATATAAAGCATAGAGTCATGTCTGGGTTAATCTAATCTTTGTAGCAGAAAGATGTGATTTTCTTTGAACATGAGGTTTAATGTTTAATTGAATGTGATTGATTTAATTACTTGTAACGAGGTTATCCCACTAATAGAAACTTCTGGGGTTTAGTAACTTATCTGTGTTTGAAAATCCTGATTGTCTGTCCTTTGTTTTGCAGAGGGAGATTTAGCCTTGCAGGGAAGTATTGGAAGTCTGTCCTTAAGTGATCTTACAGCTCATGGAGAATTTTACAGAGAACGTTTCACTACCAGTGGTGAAGAAGCTCTCATTTTCCAAATCTTTAAGTATGAATTTAAACTTCTTGTTACTCAGTATTAGCTCCCAACACTCCCAAAACCCAAACAAACTCAAAATACCCAAACTCTCAGGGCTGCATGATTCTACTTTGGCCTCTTGTGACCTAAATGAGACTTTGAACATTTTCAGTCATAAACTTACGATTTTTAACTTTTCTTTGTCTGCAATGTACATGGTTTATCAAGAAAAGTAGCTTTTTAATTCTCTCTAAAGCTGTTCTTGAAACTGCATTGATAGTTCCTAGATAAAACAGTAGTTGATTTTTAAAAGATGGAAAAGATTTTCAAGTGATGAAATAGATTTTGCATTGCTTCTTAATTTTGGACTTAGGGGTTTGCTTTTGTCATAGTGTACATTTGAATTTCTTCTGCTTTGTTTAAAGCCAGAGTTCTTATCCTGTGCTGTTTCATGGTTTGCCACCCCCTCCTCCACCCACTAGAATTAATCAGAGTAGAAATTATTCAAGTAATGTTATGGAATTAATTTCAAATATATCAGCACACTGATTCAGAGTTGAGTGTACACATTATCATGCAGTGGAGCACTTACCTTAAGATATAAAATCACCAAAGGTCTGTCAGGTGTGTAGAGCTAAAAGGTACATTCCAAATGTAGAATTTTCTTGTTTGCTTAATTAAAACTCCTACATATACATAATTTAGAAATAATTAATACAAGCCCAATTCTTCATGTCTGTTACTGAAATAGTTTTAATTACATGCGGTGAACATCAGTAAAATCCTCTATATTATTATTGTTTTGAGTGCAAAAAAATGAATAAGCGGTTTCTAAAAGGTAGCTGAGATTGCTAAATGTTGCTTTTAACCTTTCTTCCAGGTATGGGAGGCCAGACCCTTTGCTGCAGAGGGAGTGTGACATCCGTGTCACCCTGAGGATGGCCTCAGTGCAGTATGTGCACACCCAGCGCTTCCAGGCTGAGGTGGTGTCCTTCATCCAGCATTTCACTCAACTTCAGGATGTCCTGGGGAGGCAAAGAGCAGCCATTGAAGGACAAACAGTATGTCTGGGGTTTTTTCTGCTCTTTCCCAGCTTTTGCAGTTGAAATGCAATATGTAATTTATGTTAATGCATCAACTCAGTTAAATTGAAATGGTGAGAGGCTTCAGAGTTCTGGCGTTGCTGCAGATTTCTCATCTTGTAGTCAAAACACCTTATTTAGGGCCATCCTGCTGCTCTTTGAAAGTGTAGAATACCAAATGTACACATTACTTAAAACACCTGGATCCTGCAGGATGCACTGGTCAAAAAGTCAAGGTGTTATCTTGCCTTTTTCTCCAATGCTCACCAGGTAATAATACCTGAATAAGGAGAACCAAGGGAGAAGTTCTGTTCCACTCAGGTCTCTGGTTTAGTTTGCTGGTAGACTGAGAAAATCAGATGCTGAACTCAAGCATGATAAAACCTATCAATAATCATGACAGTCATGGACTATTTTATGACAAAACCTAATGTGGGAGTGAATACTTGGACCTATTAAAATGCTTCGTTGTACATCACTTGGAGAGTGAATCTGATTTTGAAACATCTGTTCTAAATGATGAGGTTTTTTTCCTTTTGTAAATAATTTTTCTTGAGTAAGTTTTTTAACAGTGAGCTGAGCAGTGTCTGGTTTGCCCCTTAGCTCAGTGGTGACAGTGTGTGTCACTCCTGATCTGCACCTGCTGCACAGGTATTTCCTCTTGGCATCAGAATCCTTTCTTAATGACCCTTTATTCTCTGCCTGAAACAAGAGTTTGAGGTGTTCTTTTTTTGTATAAAATTTTACCACATCTTAATTGTGTAAATCAAGAAGTAATGTTCCTGAGTTCAGTACTAATCAGTGTGAAATAATCACCCACTTCCTGGAATTTTCGTAATTATTTTTTTAAATGCATTTTTGCTTTTCCCAGGTAAGAGACAAAGCCCAGAGAGCTTCCCGAGTTCTCCTTGATATTGAGGCTGGTGCTCCTGTTCTGCTTATCCCTGAAAGCTCCAAGTCCAACAGTCTCATTGTAGCTAATCTGGGAAAGCTGAAAGTCAAGAACAGATTCCTGTTTGCAGGAATGCCAGGCACCTTCTCCTTAAAGAACAAGGTAAGAACATGACTTCATTTAACAGCTGGGGGGTTTCCTAGTTCTTGTGCATTTTATTTCTGCATTCTGGTAAATGATTCTTATGTTTTACTTTATATGTAGACTTTATACTACTAATAATGCCAGCCTGTGCCAGTGTGCTGGGTAATCTTATGGATCTGGGCTGAGCTGCTCCCTCTGTGCCTGCACCTGGGGTTGTTGTCTGAGGCATTCAGAACACAGAGGGACTGAACTGAGTCTGTTCTGAGAGAACAGAGGGAATAAAGGAGTGAACTCACTCCAGCTGGTCTTGTTGGGAAGTAGGACCCAGCTGGGTGCACACCTGAACCTGGGAGCACAACGGGCTTCCAGCTGACCCTGCTTGGTAGCAAAAATTTCCACCATGTGAGTCACAGAAAACAAGGATCTGTGTTGGCTCAGGCTTGGGGCAGTACACTGAAGAGCAGAATTGGGTTTAATTTATTTCTTTGTGCTCTCAGTGTGTGTAGTTGCTTTGATCAGTGAAACCTAGTGAAAGGTTTCCCTTGCACCCCTGGCAAGGCACAGGACAGGAGGAGCTGGTGTTGCTCTTGAGAGATGCAGCCCCAAAATTTGGGGTAAGGAAAATCCATCTTGGATGGCTTTCTGTATCTAACCTAGGCAACAAAATAGGTGGTTGTCTGGGAACCCCTAATTCCATTTTGAAGGGGGGTAGGAATGAGGTGGATTAAAGTGCTGCAGCAGTTTGTGGTGTGTCTGTTGCCTCCATCTGATTTATATCCACCAGTGTCTTTGCTGTAAGGAAACACTGGACTGCAATATTGAGTTGTTTTCTGTTCTGTGCTGATGTATTTAAGGGCTTGTAAGTGGTAGATTCCTAAATTAATATAAGAAATTAAAACAAAGGATGTGTGCGCAGTAGTTTTATTTCAACCTAAAAATACTGTGTTGTGTAGCACTGTAGAAATTTAGGTGTTTGAAATGGAATTAGGTGTGGTTTGGCTTTTTTTTTTTTGGTGGTTTTGTTTTCATTTTTTTCTCTGTTCTATGTTTATTTTTGAGGATCGGATTTTACAAGGCAATGCATACAAGGATCCTGTTTTATTTGAGGTATTTCACATCTTTGTGGCAGTGTTCAGGTGCTCCTCATTCATCTTAAAAAAAGGAAATATTCTTGTGGAATTTAGCACTTTAAAAAGTTCCTTCATTCATTAAAAATTATGGTTTTGTTCTAAAGATTTTGCTAAATTCTATAAGAATTGGATTTAAATTTGTTGTGGTGTGCTCTTTCTGCATGTCTGAGGAGCTGTTAATTTGGATTTAATTGCATAAATTCATAGATTTATTGATGATGTGATGACTTTTCTTTGCATGTACTTATGAAATGTTAATTTTTCAAATTTTTTTCTTAAAATCCTTATCATGATGACAATGAATTTTTGCAATTTTTTCTAATATTTAAAAACCACATAAGGGAAGAAAATGGTCACTCCATCATGGAAAACTATGAAATTGGTCAAGCAGGATTTTTGGGAGAAGAAATTCCTAATGTTGATGTGACTTTTCCTAGTGAACTTACCCTTTGCAGATTTTTGATGCAAGGCAGCTCATAAGATTTCCATGGCATATGTTATTTTCATCACCTGAAAAACAGCTTTAAATATTTAACCATCTTTATTCTACAGAAATGTTTAGTATCTTGACAGTCTTACCCCTCCATTTGGTATTAATTCCATTTACATGACAGCTTTTTTGTTTTGTGCAAAACCCTGTAATTTTGAATTAGTTTCTCATTGAAAAGATTTTACAGCTTTTTGGGAAATGTTGCTGAAATGAACTTTTTAAGAAATAAAATGTTTTCATCTGCTGTTAAGGTTGTAGGATAAAAGTTTGGCCATCAGTAAAAGATACTGGCATTCAAATAAAATATGTAGTTTTTGACAGGAATTTGTTGCAGCTTGAACCTTGATGCACTGGTTCCTTAGAATTTAAATTAAATATCTATTCTTAATTATAAAATTCTTTTCTTTAGCAGGATTCAGTTCAATTTTCATCTCCTTTGGGAACCCCAAAACACAGCATGAAGAAAACAAGTGCTGATGAGTCCAAAGTACCGATGGAAGGGCTGGTCATGAAAAAATCATCAGGAACAAACATTTCCAGGCTGAAGAATGAGCCTGCACTGAACACTTCAAATAAACAACTAGGGCACCAAGCCAAGCTGCCTGTTGTACCCAACCCTGACAGCCCAGGTATGTGAGGAACAGGAGAAACCCCCCAGAGCTCTTCTTTTTTCTGCTGAAATAGGACAGGGACATTTTGCTTCGATCTCACGTGACACTGAAAAAAAAAAAGGCTCTGGGTCTGAAGACTGTGGATTTGAAAAGAAACGACTTCTTAGATTTCAGGCTGATTTTTACAGCTGTGAAAGGATTAGGGAGTTGTAGTTCAGTTCCTGGAAGAATATTCCTGCAGTTTGGGTGGTTTGAGTTGCACATTGCAGACACAGAAATACAGTTGGACTCTCAGTTGAGAGTTTACATTTACCTGTGAATGAGCTCAGTGTCTGGTAGTTACAGATACTGATGAGTGCGAATAAAAAAAATTTAAAAATTGGAATAAATTCAAGACAAAATTATGTTTCTTTTTAAAAGTTAAATTTTTCCTTGAAGTGAATGAGTTGGTATCTGGTAGTTACAGATAGTGATGATCGTGAATAAAACCCCAAAAATTTGGAATAAAATCAAGAGTAAATTAAATTTCTCATTAAAAGTAAGGTGCATTAGTTTTGTGCAGATTCTGTTTTTTTTCTTTCTGAATGTGTTATCTCATCCCTGCAGAGGATCACATCTGCCTCTTAGACTGCATTGTGGTTGATCTGCAGGACATGGACATCTTTGCTGCACAGAGATACCAGAGAGAGTATTCCAAGGCTGTGGAAGATACCAGTGCAGACTTGAGCTTTCCATCCTACTTGGTGAGGCAGACAGGGGGGAGCCTGCTGACAGAACCCTTCAGACTGAAGTTACAAGTGGAGAGAAACTTGGACAAGTGAGTTTGACCAGGATCCCTCTGTGCTGTCAGCCTGAAGCTGTGTTTCACATGCCTTTTACTGTATCCTGAAAGCCTTGCCTGCTGTGTCAGAGCTCCTGGGAAGGCTGAGGTTTTCCCCTTTGTTGCAGGGAGCTGAGCCATGCAGTTGCAGACATATCAATACATGGCAACCTGTCATCAGTGCACTGCTCCCTGGACCTGAACAAGTACAAACTGATCCGTGGGCTGCTGGAGAACAACCTGGGGGAGCCCATCGAGGAGTTCATGCGCCCCTACGACCTGCAGGATCCCAGGATTCATGTAAGAGGAGCTGTGTGCACCTGGAATTCTGTCTTGGAGTGTCTCTGGGGGTTTTGCTGATGGCAGCAACGTTTTAAGAACAGAGCTATAGAGCAGTAGTGTGAAAATGGATTAACAGGCATTTTCAACTCCAAGGCCACACTGCTGTGAAATGTAACATTTCCCCAGTAATGGCTGATGACACAACCTGAAGGAGAGGGACCCCACAGCTGTTTGCATTGGCCTGGGATAAGGTTTAATTCAGAAATGAAGGTTAAACAGATGCTCTGAAAAAGAATGTTGGTGTTTTCCACTTTCAGACAGTTTTGAGTGGAGAAGTGTACACTTCCATGTCGTTCCTCATTGACATGGTCAACGTGAGCCTGGAACTGATGGATCCAAAGGGAAGAGATGGACACAACTCTTTAGCCAGGTAGGAATGTCCTTTTGTTACTCAATTCCTTATCCTAAATACTATGTTCATCTGAAAGATATAGGACAAGAATTGAAGTAATATGTGGAATTACAGTTTAATAATGCAGTGAAATAGAATTTCTTAATTAGAGTTCAAATGAGAGTTTGAGCTGCTCTGAAAGATGGAAGGGAATGACACTGTACAAAAGATACCATCTGTGTCCTTCCAGTTGTTCTTGAAACAACAGTTCAGTAATCAGTTAACTTCCTCAAGATGAATAGTATTTTAATTAAGGAAATGATGTGAGGGAAGTTCAAAAAAACAGATTTCTGCTCTATGTTGGCTTGATTTGTTTGTTTTTTTTTCTTAATCCAGAAGGTTCTGTATAATTGGAAAATATAATTACATACAGTATAGATCTACTTTCTATCACTGTGACATGAGATGTGATTATAGTTGTTTTAGAAAATACCTAAATGGAAGATACCATCAGTATCCCATACTTTTAAAATAAGTGCCTTCAAGGAATAAATATACCCTAAGTCTCTTCAATGCATTGTTTTGCTTTTTATTCTCCCAGGTTTGATTTTAAGAAATCCAAGTTGCTTTTTGAAAGCTCTTCCAATGGAACAAAGTCTGTCAACCTGGTTTCCCATTCCATGATGGCCTTTGACACCCGTTATGCTGCACAGAAATATGCTGCAGGGCCCCCAAATGTCTTCAACTGCATCTTCCAGTCCTCCAAGAACACCAGCAGCCCAGGAGCCATCCAGATTGAACTGCACTTCAGGTTGGGAATTCTGGGATTTGCTTGTTTTTAATAATGACATAACCAGGATTGTCCTGTTGTAATACCCCTGTTATTAATGTAGATAAACTTACTGGCATTGTTTTTAAATCTGATCACATTTTTGGGGTGGTCAGTGGTACTTGATAGATTGAAATCTGCAGTTATTGATGAACTGAAAGTTGGATTTTTTTCTCCCTTTTTGCAATAAAATTTAGGTTTGAATGTCTAGTGAATCAGATGAAGTTCTGACCTATCAAAATCAGTAGTGCTTAAAGCTCGATAAGTCTGGCTTATCACTTGTATGTTTGCATAAAACCAGATTGTAGAATTTGTAACATAAGTTGTAAAAAAGCTGTTTCCCAGCAGGTGTCACACGAGCCTTTCTGAGACCATCAAATACAGACTGAAACAGCACCTCTTTCAAAACAACCTCTATATTCTCTTCTGTGTTCTGTCCTATCCTGTTTGCTTTTCCTTGTCTATTTTGATCTAATTTAATATTGAAAATGGGAATATGAAGTATAATGACAGTATTTACCAGTATCAGCATGGTGTTTGGTAGGGAGATGTTAACTTTAAAAGGAGAGTGAACTAGAGATGTTGCTTTCACTTTTGGTCAGATTTACTGACCAAACACAGGCTTTTCACTCTTCTGTAAGTGTGACACCTTCTGAAGCAGTTGCAGGAGCAATGTAGAAAAAAACCTGTGGACTATTTTAATCCAACAGAAAACCTTGAAGCCTTTTGTTCATAAAAACCAATCAAAGAAACTTCAGACAATTGAGAGAAATTTGTTTTGAAGGTTTGGATGCTACATGATGGTTATAAGTACTTAATAAGTGTGTTCAGAAAGACATTGACATTTTGATTGGAATAAAACTAAGATGGGATTTACTTTAAGAAAACCTAAACCCCCACCAACTGGTTTTCACAGGACTGTTGAGTCAGTAGCTGCCTAGATTAGGCACAGTTAGTGACTTTGCACAGTACAGCTTAATCTGGTTTATGAGTGATGGGTTCAAGAATCTTCTTCCCAACTGTTCTGCTTTTCCATTTCAGCCACAGCAGCATGTGTTCTGCTTTTAGTGGTGAGAGCATCCTTGGCACTGGAAGGAGGTGCTGGCAGAGCTCAGTGATAGTGTTGTACTGGCTGGTGCCTTTTGAAATCTCCTGGAGAGCCAGGGAGAGTTAAAGGCTTGTGCTGTTGGAAGCAGAGCAGACAGGCTGCTCCCACAAAGGATCACAGTTCTTTAGAGATTTTATAGTCCACAATGTGCTGGATATAAAACTGTTTCATGGTACTTAAGCACTTAGATGATTTTCCAGTTAGCATGACCAAATATAAGTGGTATTCCAGATCCTGAAGCCAAACACTTTTATCCCTCCTAGCCAGACACTCAGAATGTGATACTGGGAGTTCAGGCAGGCTGACATTTTTTGGGGATGACAGAGCAGCTTCCTGTGCTGCAAAATGCTGTCAGGGTGTGAGGGGAAACACATTGAACGTCTCATCTCAGAGCCAGGTCTGAGTTTCACATGCAGTACTTTAGGTTTGATACTCAGCAGATGTCAAATGATAATAAAAAGATCAGTTTTAAAATCTGAGACTTTGCAAATTCATATCAATAATGTAAATGTATTAAAGGAGCTTTTATAAATGTCCTGTTAGGCAGTTTCTCAGTTCATTCTTTTTGTCATTGCAGCTTAGAATTCATGCACTTAAGACCTGTTGGGTTTCTGTGGGTACAGCAACTTGATGAATTTCAATGTTATTCAATCTTATATATATAAAATAATAATCTTATTCAATCTTCTATTTTTTTTTTAAAGGACAGATACTCTGTAGACTAAGTGTATCCCTTGGAAGTTCATATAATTCTTACTGGATACTGATAGTTTTTGGTGTGATTTTAAATCTATGCAAGATGTAAAGTTCACTTGTATTCTTTTCTCTTCTTGAAAGGTCTACTAAGGATTCCTCCAGTTTCACAGTTGTTCTGAACAATCTTCGTGTGTTCCTGATATTTGACTGGTTGTTGCTGGTCCATGACTTTTTATATACTCCTGGAGATACCAAAAAGCGGGAAAACCCCCTTTCGTCCCGGCAGAGAACTTACATCAGTGACACAACTGTGGTTCCCAAAGCAGTGAAAAGTGGGGTTGTTACCAAACGTTCTTCACTGCCTGTGACTGCAGAAAAGCAGCTGGAAGTGAAGGTTAATGTGACAGGTAAACGTGCTCTTCTCTAGTGCTTTTGTAGGAGCTTTTCTCGTTAAAATCCATGTGCTGGTGGAAAACCAGATCCATTAAAGGAAATCAAGAAACCTGCTGCAAATGCTTTAAATAACTCAATGATGTTGCCAGTTGCCCTGGTTATTATTTGTGGCTTTGTTTGGTTCAGGAACTGAGTTTGTGGTGGTTGAAGACATGTCTTGCTTCGATACCAACGCCATTATTTTGAAGGGGACGACTGTTCTCACCTACAAACCCAAGTTGTTGGATCGTCCTTTCTCTGGGAGTTTGTTTGGCATTGAGGTGAGAACAAAGAAATTTGCTGTTGTCAGACATCTAAAATTAGAGCTTGTGAAGATACTTTACTAGAAATATACATAGAACAGGAATAATACACAAATTATTTTTGAAGTTTGTTAGTTCCTCATCACATGCTCCCATTTTATAGAGTTTTGTATTGTTTCTCTTAAGACATTGAAACACTTGACTGTAACCCCAAAATATTGCTAGTTCTTGCCTGATCTGTTCGCTCAGTTAATAATTTTTTTTTAAAAATAATTTTCAATTTTTAGGTGTTCTCATGCAGGTTAGGAAATGAGCAAGAGACTGCACTGTCAATTATTGATCCAGTACAGATTCATATGGAGCTTGTTGGGAATTCTTCCTACCCAAGTGGTTCAGGACTGTTGGATGCTTTCAATAGTGAAGATTTTCCTCCTATTCTAGAGGTAATATTAAAGGCCTGAATAAAACTGTATGTGATAGAGAATACTAAAGTATGATCTAGCACAGATATTTTTATGCCCAAGGATTCAGTAGAAGACTTCCAAAGGCATGAGAAAAGAATAAGATAATTTTTTCCTGAAGTGAAAAAGGGAAAGAAACAAGCATGAAGAAAATGCTCTTAGTGGTAATGAATGAGGGAATTTTGGGATGTACTGTAGAGATTAATAGTGGAGGAAAGAAGAGGGCTGATAATGTAGACATGTGAGTTACTCATACCTGAAAGACAAAGTTATTTTTCTGTATCTAATTGTCAGAGCTTATTAGAGGGGAATTCTTTTTAGAGACTTTTTTACCATTATACTAAAGTAAAAACATTTTTCCCTTGAGATGTGCTTCTAACACTCTTGGTTGTTGGTAAATACGTTTGCCAATTTTATTATTGGAGCTTCCAAACAGTGTGATCATCAGCTTTTAACACTAAATTTTGTCCTCCTTTGGGAGCTTTATTAATATCCAAAGTACACAAGAAAAAATATGTAGAAAAGGATTTAAGCGACTCTTATATTTTAATTTTTCGTTTAGATTCAGTTGCAGGCACTGGATATCAGACTGTCCTACAATGATGTTCAGCTCTTCTTGGCAATTGCAAAGTCAATTCCCCAGCAGACAAGTGCAGCTCTGCCTGACTCAACTGCAAGTGCTGCTCATCCCCCCAGCTCAGCTCTGGGGACTGAGGCCTCCTCCACACATGAAAACAGGGATATATCCAAACGTGTGCTGGATCCTGTGCTTGGTATGTTTTGAACTGTTGGAGTGAAGCCATTTTTTTATCTAAAGAAGGTTTCTACAAGGTATAAACACTTAACACAAAAGATGTGGGTATCTCCATGGTGTAAAACACTTGTTGATTATAAATATCTGATGATGGTACTGTAAAAAAAGTAAAAGCAGTGCTGAATCACGTGCTTTTACTACAGTTGCAATCTGAAACAAAACCCCGTTTTTCATGCAGATATATCTTGATTTTAGAAATGAAACCAAGTAGATAACTGTCAAGGATTTATGACTGGTTCACTGTTCCATTCCAGAGGTGCAGCTGGCTCGCCTGCAGGAGCTGGGATTCAGCCTGGAAGATTGTCGGAAAGCTCTTCTGATCTGCCAAGGTAACAGCAGACATTTAGTTGGCCTTGCAGATTGTCCCTATTACCTTAATTGCAATTAAGTAAAAACTTTCAGACTGTCAGGTAGCTGATGCACAGGCAGTATTTCCTTCTTTAGAATTTTTTTACTTTGGCTCTGTGTTGGAATAATCTTTAACATTCATTTTCCTGTTCTGCTGCTCTGTAGCACCCACCCCCCAAAGATTGTCCTTGCCTTTTTTGGGGTGTCATATGTGGGATGTTTGGGTGTATTTTTGTTTGGGGGTTTGGGTTATGTGCAGGTTTATTCTTTTTCATGGTGTCCCTGCTTCTTGCCATTATCCATCTCGTCCTCTTGAGAGCACATGTTTTCATCTCTCCCTTTTTGAATCATATATTCCCTATTTCTCCATGCAATATATGAAAAGGTGAAGCTTTAACAGAAGTGATTATTTTTCTTTAGCATTGTTATGCTTCCCAACTTATTTAGAGGCATTCCTAGCATTAATACAGATTTTTATTATGTTGCCACTTGATTTGCAAACTTCAAAACACATTTCTCACTCTTAAAAAATTCCACTGTATGTATAATCTCATATTTGTGCTATTAAATAGAACACATTTAAGGGACTGTTGGTGACTTACCATAAGAGGAAGGGGAATAGTTTGCTTTCATATGTTTTTTACTAAATACCTTGAGGAAGTAGATGGTGATTGATTGGTTGTTTGCTTTTATCTAAGGTGACTTGAAAAAAGCAGCGAGTTGGTTGTTTAAGAATGCTGAACCTTTGAAATCAGTTTCCCAGACCTCTTCTGCTCGAGACAGCCAGGGGATTGTGCCTTTCCAGTTCATCTCTGGAGTGGAGATAAAGGCAGAGAGTGTGTGCATTTGCTTTATTGATGACTGCATGGACTGTGACGTGCCCCTGGCTGAGTTAACCTTCTCACGTGAGTGTTTGCTTCTGCCTTGCCCAAAATGACTGTCAGTGACTGCTTTCAGCTCTGCTTTCTCAGGACTTGTGGAATTTTAACTGATGGTGTTTTGGTAGTGGGGTTTGTGGGGAGTTTTGGGGGGTCTTTTTTGGGTTTGTTTGGTTTATGTTTTTGTTTCTAAGATCACAGTCCTTGTAGGGTTTAAGACTCTGTTTTCCCCTTTATACATCCCATAACTAATGGAATCTGTGCTGAGCAGAACCCTGGGGAGGCTCCATGTTGTAAGGCATGGCTGTCTGTAAATATTATTTGAAGAGTATTGTGATAGGCTTTGTGTACCATTTCAGTTTACAAGACAAGACAAAACCTCCCATTGCCTAATTAAGAGTTTATAAAATTGGGGAGCTTGATTGTTTTGCATTAGTGTAACATTCACTTTTATTTCCCCCCCCAGGTTTGAATTTTCTCCAACATTTGCGAACCAGCCCTGAAGGTTACGCTCATTTTACCCTCTCTGGAGATTATTACAATCGAGAGCTTTCAGGTGAAATACCTGGGGAGTTGTTGTTTTCTTGTTTATGTTTAGGAAACAGCCTTTCCTACTACAGGAGCCTGAAATTCTCCTGACATGAAATTTGTGTCTCTGTGTGTGTGTGAGAACATGTGATCATAGACAAGATACCCTCACTTGAGATCAGGTGGAGGGATGTGGAAAGTTGAGATTTTGCTGATCTGATCTGAAAATAGCACTGAAGTTTTCAAATGTAATTGCAAAAGAAGGTTATCCAGGAACATGACAGTTATGTAACTAGGGGTATCTGTATTCACATTTTCAGTTTTTACTTGTTTGGTGCATTCAGTTTGTTATGTATTTCAGGAAGGAAAAGCATGTGAGGGCAGGTGGTTAGGCTGAAGTCAATGGAATTAACATAAGAAGACCATTAGAATTTATATTTTAAATTAAGAAAAACAAATTAGGCCTCAATCCAGGTCAGACACTGACAAAAGAAATAATCTAGTTGTGTTTTTTTCTGAATTGAGGAACTAAATTTTCTGATATGTAGTTGGTGACAACCACCTCAGGAATTATCTACCAATAACAAGGCAGTTTTTTTGTTTTTAAAAATACATAGAGGGGGATTTTTTTAATAGCTTTTAGACTTTTGTCTTATGTGATACTGAATATTAGGCCAACTTATGCATAATTGTATGAAAATCATTTTCAAAACTATTTCAGAGGGCTTAGTTGCAGCTGACTTAAATAAGAAGCAGTAATTGCCTTCTAAGGCTTTAATTGGAATTAAGATATTTCTGCAAGGTCTTACATGCAGTGTACATAGTATCCATACAGCATATATGGTATGCAGTGTGCACATACAGGATACACGGTTCAAATGGAACAACTTTACATTAGGTGGCAAATTAAATACAGTTCATCTTGAACGCAGATTCAAAGTAAAGGATTAAATGCTGAAATATGTAAGCACCATTCCCACGTGCAGCAGAGGTGACTCTGTGTTTGTCCCCAGGCTGGGAGCCCTTCATCGAGCCGTGGCCCTGCTCGGTGTCTTGGCAACAACAGGCCTCGAGCCGCCTCCACCCCTCCCGCCTGAAGCTGGAAGTGAAGGCCCGACCACGCCTGGATATAAACATCACCTCTGTCCTCATAGGTACGTGGGAATATTCCCTGGGAGCATCCCTGTGCTGCCTTATTGGCACTCCTGAACAGGACAGACAGCTCTGACCGAGCCCTGCTGGTGGCCCTTGGAGGGGGGGGGAGTTGGGCAAGTCCCCACATCCCTTCCGTGGTGTTTTACACAGGTGTGTGTTTGGGCAGGCACTGTGAAAGTGTAAAGACACGAGCTGCATGTTTTAGAGGTTAGCAGGAATTCTTTCTCTGCTCATATGAATTCTATCAAATTCATATGTTGTTTGAAATTTATTTTTGATCAGAAACAGGCTTTCATCTAAAGCTTTCCATACTGTACAGTGCTTAAAAATATTTTTGGGAAGCTCGTCATTTTTCAGTACGTTGACAGGTGTAGTGGGGAGCTACTCTTTTCAGTTCTGCAGTCTCTGAACACCTGAGCTTCAATTCCCACCTTAGGAAATAAAAATATTTTGTTCGTCATTAATTCAAATTTCACGTGAGCTGCTGTGTTGCTGGGCTATGATCGTGTGCATTTCCCAGGAATATTGTTGCTCATTGTGAATAATTTGGTGAGCACAATAAAGAAATGGCAACAGCTGAGTTTGCAGATGGAACAGAAAAGCCTTCCTTGGTCCTTTCTCCCAGAAGACCTGTGGGGTTGGCAGAAAGAGGGGAGCCAAAGTAGCAGGAAAAGCAAATCAGTGATTCCTAAGAGTTCCAATGATGCTTTTAAATACCAGTGATAACAAGTAGTAAGGCTGGTTTGTGATTAATACTGTGCTAAAGGACCCTATTAGTGTCTTGATATTTATGCAGGAATGTGGCTGTACTTCTTAAAACAAAAGAACCAAATCCCTAGGAAGTGCTTCTAACATGGAAATATTTATGGTTAATTGCCTCCACAAGGAGAGCTCTTAGATTGCCTTAGGAGTGTCTTAAGAACATGGAATTCCACTTAAAATTTTTTTTTGAAAAATAAAATCTTTATTATTTGTTTTTGAAGATAGTGCTGTGATTTTATGAGCTGTTGTTTGTCTTTGACTCATATAAGTGCTTCACAGAAAAAAAACAGTGAGATAAAACCGCTGCCATTAAAGTGGAGTAACTTGAGTGTGATGAATTTAACACACTTTTCAATGACTTTGTTTACTGCCACCTTGGAGACATTGGCTGTCTGTGCTTACATTCCTCTAGAGCAATACACATGTACCAAACAGTCATGGATGGAAGATTACTGTAAACAGGACAAAGAAGTGAATGTAATCAGCTCAGAAGACTGGATGGGCTCTTCGGTGGATCCCCCATGTTTTGGGCAGAGTATGTTGCTCATTAATCACACTTTATTTGAAACAGTCCTGACACACACGGTCATCTGTCTAATGTATTACAAACAGAAGTACTTGGGCTTCACAGCACACAGTGATTTGTTAGAGATGTTTGGCAAAAAAAAAAGAAAAAAAAAGACAAAAAAGCTGTGTTCTGTTCAGTTGTGTTCAACTCTTTAAAAACAAAACCCATTCTGGCTGCTTAGCTTTGAGTGAGAGCTTTGCACTGCTCATTCTGCTTCCTTTTTTTGTCAGTTAATGAGTGACTCTCTCATCAAAGATTAAATCAAGAGTATTGACTTCAGGGCATGTGCAGTTCAGAGGGGCTCTTTTTCTTTCTGAACCCTAAAGTCCTGTATAACTGAGTTTCTGGGGAAAAATCCTGTTTTATTTGTGAAACTCTTAATACGTGACAGGTCTTTTTAGCTTCTCTTCTCCCAGAATTACTTTTGGAAGAAATCTTATCAATTCAAATAAAATTTGAATAAAATTTAAATAAATTTGAATAAAATAAAAGTCTCTATCCCTGGCTCAGTGTAAGCCAAGGGATAGAGACTTATAATTGCATGATGCCAATTGTATCTTCGCCAATGCATGATGGGGAAGATCTACCTGTATTTATGTGTTTTTTCTTACCTGCTAACTTTGTCTTTCCTGTCTGCCAGGCCTTCCTCTTGTGTACCTTAGAACTAGGAGTACAGCCAGTTTGACTAACCTAGAGCATCAGATCTATGCTAGAGGTACTGTACAGAGAGAGACCAAAAAAAAAAAAGGTGGTTTTCTTCTTTGGAAGGCTCTTGTACAATAAATACTGTGCTGTATGTGTGACTTGCTGGTAGACTGGCCTCTATATTTAAAAATAATCAAACCTCGAAAAACCTCAAGCTAAAGAACATGACAGCTACTTTTATCCTGGTTTTATCTGTTATTCCTCTCTGGAACCTTAAGGAAAGAAGGGAGAAGTATAACCAACCCTATGAATTATATGAATTATTGGCTGTTCAATGTCCCTTTTTCTAGAGAGACAGTATAGTGTAATTAAAAATAGCATAATAATATCACAGTATTTTAATTGTGTTCTAAAAATATCCAACATTATGTTCAATGTACCTACTTATACCTAATTCAGCATATTTAGCTACTTAAAACTTTCAGATGCCTTCAAAAAGAACAATCTGTTTTCAGTAAGCCTTAGGATGTAAGGCATTCCTACCAAATATCTTGTTAATTTGTTTGGGTTATACTTGACTTTACAGTCTTGGGGCAAAACCATACAGTTTAAAGTAAGATTTTTTTAATTTTTGACATTATGGAAGACAAAACAGCACACTTGATAAATATGTAGCCCTGTAGAAAAGTTGCTGAGGGGGAGGACACAACGTTTTCTAGAAATCTGCGTTTGTGGCCTGTTCAAGTGCCCCTCAGAAATATTTTCTCTGAGTTTAAAAAAAAAACCAAACTCAAAATGCAAAATGATAGAAGGGCTTATTTTTCTGAAAGATTTTTCCAAAAATCAAACAAACAGCAAAACTTGTATTATTCAACGCTTGGCTTTTAGTGGGTGTTGCAGCTAAATTACTAAGTTAATTATGAAAAAACCCTCCTTGTAATGGTAATCTTTTTTTTTTCCAGGCAGTAGTCTCAAAATGCAACTTTTACATTATGTTTTCCTTTGAAAATCAGGCCGTAGTCCCAAAAATTCTTTTTTAAAAGTCTCAAAAAATAAACTGGCAATCGATTAAACAACAGAGTAAAAGTTCATTTGGCTTCTGGTCTGTAATTTTGTAGAACCTGGATTAGCCAAAAAATTATATAAAGTGAATCTCAAAACTGAAAACATTTTTTTGCAGTTGGCAAAAATCAGTGTTTTCATTTTCAAGGATTTCATCTTCTTGCCATTTAATTGGAAAGAACTTTCCCCATGAGCTTTAGATCAGATTTAAGTCCCTACTGATGATGTGGGGGTTTATAAGGGTTTGTTGTTATTGATTTGGAAGAAAGTTTTATGTGATTATTAGTAACTCCTTCAAAACCTTCCCTGTCCTCCTCACCTTACCCCTTCTTGCCCCTGTAAACCTGTGCTGAAGCTTTTGGAGCAGTTGCAGATCAGTTCTGGGGAATAGATTTCATTTCTGTCCTAACTTTTCTTTAAGCAGCTGATTTATTGTGTGCACCTTCCTCCCACTTCTCTCATACCAAAAGATGTGGGTATTTAGGTAGCAGCCATTTATCTTCCTTTTTAAGTAAGTTACTGGACTTTGACAGGGGTTTTTCTCTGTCCAAACACAGTAAGTATTTTCACAGGCTTGATGCACTGCAGTGTGGAAGATGAGAGTAACACTTGTGTGCTAGTTGGAAATCCATGCTTGGAAAAATTCAACCAGGGGAAGTGAAGTATCTTCTGGGATTTTGCTGTCCAGTTTTTTAACAAAACCAAGTTGGCTCTGGTTGCACTCAAATTATTTTCCATACTTTGTTCCAGTAGGTTTTATCCTGTTTAGGAAAATATTTCTACTTATTCAGTCTTTGAGGATAAAAGTCCCAATCAGAGGGAGTACTGGCTAATTCTGTATTTATCACATTAAATACAGTATAGATCTTAATTGTAATTGAATGTGTGTTTAGTACTTCATGAGGATTTGGATGTCCATAAAAAGTTCCTGATTATGCTTGGGGTTTTAGTTAGATTTTCTACACATTAGGTCTAACTGGAGGCAGAGTATTTTATAAGACTTGATATGAAGAAACAAAAGAACGGGTTAGATCAAACTTAGTTCCCAGGGGGGTTGATGTAGGGGAAGACTTTCTGTTTGTTTTATCCCATTTCTGTAACAGTTACTAATTTAAAAAATGTCGTAGATAATCTGATATCCTGTTTGTTTGATCAGTTTTTCTTTAGTTAGTGCAGGTTTTGGTTCTCCAGCCATTGTGTCTCATCCCACACTAACATCTCATAAACACTTCTCCTGGGCATTCAGACAAGTGTGGGTTGTGTTTTGTAGGTGAAATGAAGACTCCCAAGCGCAGGCAGCCCTTTGTGCCCTTTGCTCTGAGGAATCACACTGGATGCACTCTGTGGTTTGCCACCCTGACCACAACCCCGACCCGGTAAGGACCTGTTGGGGCATCACTTCAAACAGATTTGGCTGGTTTCACTTCCATGTCAGCCAAACCCTGTTGTTTGCAGTGCTTTTGTTCTGCAGAGACACATAAGCAAGTCTCAATTTTAGTTGAGCCTCTTCCTTGACACTGAGGTAGTTTTACTACTTTAAAAAAAAAATAATTTGTTTTTTTCAAGAGGTCCAACAGAACATGAAAACTAGTCAGATACACTCATGATGTGAATGTGTTCACTGAGGACTGAGGCAGAGTAAAAAGCACTTGTCACTTGAAGTAGTCAGTCTGTAAAATGCTGTGATTCTCTTCCCAGGGCTGCTCTGTCTCACAGTGGGAGCCCAGGTGTCGTTCCTGAGGAAAACGGGACGTTGCTGGATGATGCCCATAATGTCAGTGAATGGCAAGAAGTTATCACTGGGGAAGAGATTCCATTTGAGTTCGAAGCCAGAGGGAAACTCAGACACAGGTGAAGTTTTACACACTTACATATGGAACACGTGGGATCATAGTTGTGAGGGCACCGGCAGGTGTTACATTAAAAGTAGATTTTTTTAAAAAAATCTCCTCTTAATATTTAGTTCTTATTTTTAGAGCTTTTCTACAGAGGGAAATGATGAGTTCTCCAGTAAGCAGCATCTATTGCTATTAGTGGCAGCTGTTCCTAGATGTAATTTGGATTATTATGAGCTTTTAGAAAGACTTGGGACCCTCAATCAATGTTCTTTATTCTAAAGGACTGGGGCAGGGGGTGGTGTTGGTTGTTGAATGTGTTATCAGAGATAAGAACATGTTGACAAATATGTAGCACACTTCTATTTTTGCTTATATGACATAGTTGTACTTCTGTGTGTTCATTAGGGAAGGTAGAACAATTAGACAGAATTAGTCTGTCTTTATCCATGAAACAGAAAAACTCCTGAGACTTTTTAATGCTTCAGTGAGATTCTTTTCTCAGAATCCCTTGGTCTGAAGTGTTTAGTGTTTACACTGTATAATAATGCTTAATTGTAAATGATCTTGGTCTGGCCTGGTAGGCACACACATGATCTGAGGATTCACCAGTTGCAAGTGAGAGTCAATGGCTGGGAAGAAGTGAGCCCAGTGTCTGTGGACAAAGTTGGAACATTTTTCAGATATGCTGCACCAGATAAGAACTCCTCCTCCTCCACTGTAAGTTCTGATGTTGTTGGTTTTAGGAAAATGTATAAATGTATAATTTAAGTGTAATGATGGCTGCAAGACTTTGACCTAAAAGCAGCTGCTGTATGAGATTGACCTCTTTCCATTTAGCTTGCATTGGGAGAGTTTGGAGATGCTGGGTTCTAATTAGCAATTTAATGTGTAACAAAGCCCCAGACAGAGCAGTCAGCAGTTAGTCTGTGCTTGGCAGTCAGAGCTCCCAGGGACAGAACTAACATATTAGTGACAGGGCCATGGACTCCTGGAGACTGAGCTTTAAATCAGCCCAGCATTTCAGCAGCTATTTTTATTTCTTTTATTGCAGGAATGCTTTTCATGTATTTAATTTACTTAAAATAAACAAAACTGGCAATTTCCTGTAAGCCAAGAGATTGTTGAAATATGTGGCTGCTTAGACAAAATATACTTGTCATGAAGGGAAAATGCAGTTGTAATAATCAGGCTGGCATTTCTTGGAGGCTCAGTGATAAAAATGATTTTGTGGATTTCAGAACTAGCTAAGTTTTGAAAGTAGGTACAGGAGGTTGTTGAACACTGGAGAAGTAGTTGAGATCTTTTTGGTATAAAACAGAATTTAATTTCAAGATACTACTGACAAGAGCCAGTGGTCTCTTATTTGCATTGTTTCTGGTGTTTTCATATTGAAGCATCAAAAGCATCATCTCTCTTTAACTTGAATATTGAAGGGAAAGGATACAAATTGAGAATTGCTGTTCAGGAACGTCTTTTGGGGAATTCTTCTTTACAATAAGCCCTTCTTCAGCTTCATTTCTTTTTAAAGCAGTGTCACAAACAGGCTTTGCTAATCTAGTTCTGACATGATTCCAAGCTGTACTGAAGATCAGAAGCACAGTGATGAAAGTTTATTCTTCTCTAGTAAGGTTCTATATTGCAGCTGAAATCAATGTCTTTAAAGCTGAACAACTTTAACTTTCTTGTTTACTTTCCTCTCAGCTTGGAAGCCCAATAAGTAGAACAAATATAATACATCCACAAGTCTACGTGAGTATATATTTTCATTTTTTGAGAGCTACTTAAATAAGACCAAAGAATTCTACAAGTGAACTGGCTTTTCCATCCTTGTAGAACCTTTTCAACAGAAACCAAACAAAAGTCAAGCAAACAAAATGGACTTTCAAATCAGAACAAATATATGATTTTCCATTCCTCACTAGTATAAACGTTTTAAGAATGGGTCTTAAATTTCAATATGTGAGTTCTAGCATATAAATGCTAAAATATGAATTGTTTTTTTCAGGATTGAAGTGGCAATTACTTCATGTAATGTAGGAGGGAAAACACCACAGTAGAAGGGTGAAGAAAATGTGGATATTTTAAGAAAGCTTTATATTATTTTCTAGTTTAGACAGAGAGAGTAAGTGACTGTTAAATATATAAGACTTGGAATTCAAACTCCATGGATTTATAAAATAATGTAATGGTGAGGTGATGTGTAGTCTTCTTTTAGGATCTGTGTTACTCTTAGTTGAACTTCTGTTGTTTTGAAAAAGATAATGGAGTTAGTGGTATGTAGAATTGCTTTCTCATAGTTAATTTTACTGTGTTTTGAGGGAGAGGTACAGGATTATAAGGGATTATTATTATGAAACCGTATAGACCCGAGGAGTTGCACGTGGTTGGACTCAGTTTTCCTCCAGCAGTTACTGCTTCCACATTGAGGTGCCCCCTCTTCTAGATATATTCATTACCTGAGCTTTTTAATGCTTTTAAATATCTTCCAGTTTTCTTCATTGCCTCCAGTTCGTGTGGTGTTTGAAGTCACCCTGGAGGGCGGTGCCCGGAAGGTGATAACGGTGCGCTCGGCCTTGATGGTGAAGAACAAGCTGGAAACTCCAATGGAACTGAGACTGGACAGTCCTTCTGCCCCTGACAGTAAGTGCTGTGAATTCCTGGGCCCTGAATTCCTGTAGTGTTCCATACATACTATGGGAAGTGTAGCTTTCTCCCCAAGAAGATTCGCCGCTGTCCGTGATGGTTCACACCAAAATAGACCTCCCTGGAGAGAAAATGGGTGTTGTTAAGAAGGAAATAATCAACAAGGTGAGCTAGAGGATCCATTAGGATTTTTCTCCATCAGGGAAAGCTGAGACTCTGTAAATACTACATCTTATTTCTGTGTGTAGCAATGTTATCTCTTTTAACAGTATTCTAGAAAGTTTTCCCTGCAGAGGTGTAGTGTAGAAATGTCGTGATATGTTGACAATGTACCCACAGTGTATAAGGAATGAGGCTTTTTGAAATAAACATTTTCACTAAAGCATCCAAGGGAAAAAGAATTTAAATTCCAACAAGTTTTTGGGCTGTTTCACCTAAATTTGTCTGCTGCCAGATTGTTAATAGAGCTGAAAATAACAGGTTGGTGTTTGAAATGTACGTAAAGTAGGAAGTGATTTATATTAAAGTGAAATATGTTGCTTCAAAAATTTGAGATGCACTACTTCAAAATTTTATGGTTTTCAGTAAAGGGGCCTGTCTTGATATGTGTGTGTTCTTCTCTGCTTGCAGAACCTGTGGTCCTTCCAGCAGTTATGCCAGGAGATTCCTTTGCCATTCCATTACATCTGACATCCTGGCGTTTGCAGGCCAGGCCCAAAGGAATGGGAGTCTTTTTCTGTAAGGCCCCAATTCACTGGACTAACGTTCAGAAGACAACAGAGGTGTGCAGCAGCAAGAGGGAGTGTCACTCCATGGAGTCTGAAAACAGCAGGTTTTTCAGGTAATTAAGACCTGATTCTTTTTCTGTAAGCTCTGTTATCTTCTTCTGAACTAATTACCAGGAAAGAAAATGCTTAGAGGTGAAAGCTGCTGCAGTTTTAATGGGAGGTTTGTTACACAGTGAAGTGTAACTGCTGCATTTCTGCAGGGCTCCTTGAAGCCCCTCTGAGAATACAAAGCACAGTGTTAATATTTATGGTAAAAAATAAAAGATTAGAAAATAGAATGTAGACTTAAATTAACTGCTCTGTCTCACTGAGGATAACAAGTGCTTTGCCAAAGGAGTGTTCACAAATACTCATTCTTTATCTTCAATGTCCTGTGCTCTGTTCTGAGTCCAAAAATGTTGCTGCATAGTAAGGACTTAATGGAATTTTGTGGTTTTCTGATATGGTTGATTTAGGGTTGCTCTGTATTTAGGAAATACTAGAATAGAGATTATGGAAGCTGCTCAGGAAATGACCTTTGCACACCATGTGGTTACTTCTGTGTGTCAGCTCCATAGTTCATTTCTTAATATGCTGCTTTTGAACGTATCACAGGGAGGCAAATGCACAAATTATTTAAAATGAAGATTTACTTAGTCAATTTTTTCTTAACTAATGGAAAACCGAAGTGTCAGGTGGTCAGAGGAAGGATGTATCTACTGGGAAGAAGGACACAGTCAGCATTTATGTTTTAGAAAATGGTTGTATGAACTTTTAATAGTTAAAATCTCTTAGTTAAAAACATATTTTTGCAAGTCTATAGAAGCTGCTTTTATAGTTGGTAACCTGTAAAAGCCATTTTCTGTTACATCTCTGAACAGACCAGGTTTTTCTGAGTCTTTGATTAAAATCAGGAAACTCCTGTTATCTTAATGTTAGGCATAAACACAAAATACCTTATGGTCAAACAACAAAGTGATTAGGTGAAGAACAACTCTAAATGCTGTTTTTCTTATCAATTCTGAAGTTAGAACATATTAGAGGATTTAGTGCAATAGGATTCAATTGCCTGTCAAACTCATTGACTTCTGTGTCTGCCTTCCCAGGTTTTGTGTGGCTATAAAGAAGGAGAATTACCCTGATTACATGCCTTCCAGCATATTCTCTGACAGTGCTAAGCAGATTTTCAGGCAGCCTGGGCACACTATTTATCTCCTGCCAACGGTGGTGATCTGCAACCTGCTCCCTTGCGAGCTGGAGTTCTACGTGAAGGGTTTGCCCATCAGTGGAACCCTGAAGCCTGGCAAAGAGGTGGCCTTGCACACAGCTGACACGTCCCAGAACATTGAGCTCGGTAAGGTTCTTGTCCAGATGCTGTTCTCTGACCCTCAGTGTACCTCAGTACCTCAAAGGAACCTTTATCTAAAAGGAACTATGGTGCAGAATAGAAAAATTTAAAAATGGACAGCATTTATATGATTATTTCATTGGCTTGCAGGGCTTCTTATATTTAATAACCAAGTGCACACATTCAAAAAAAAAAAAGAGTACTGATATTGCCATCATTCCCCCAAATCTGTCAGCTGTCTTAGTCTGTTCCTTGTTCAGTTCTTTTCTTGTTTTCCTGGGAGTGGAAACAGAAACTGGAGAGATCAGTGATAAAGAAGGGAAATAAATAAGTTCCCAATATTTTGGGTGGCTTTGCTTGTTTTTTTTTCTAACAGAAAAAGTTGGTGTTGAAAATCTGTACAGAATTATTCAACACTGGCTGGAGTTGTGATGCCTAAAGCAATAACTAGCCCTAAGCAGGCTTCCTTACAGAACCTTTTTTGTTGTTTGTGACCTAAATTGTGGTATTTCTTCCTGAGGTCAGAGTTTACTACACTGGGCAGATTTTAAAGTTAATCTGGGTATGAGCTACATGAAATATTCAGCAAGATCAAATCCCATGAAACACCAACCTCAACACTTAACCAGGAACCAGTGTTTCTGTGTGGGTGATGTTAGGTTTGGTTTGGTTTGGGTTTGTTTTCCCAGGGGTATTGCTAGAAAACTTCCCAGTCTGCAAAGAGCTGTTGATTCCTCCTGGGACACAGAACTACATGGTGAGGATGCGACTGTACGATGTCAACAAACGGCTGCTCAACCTGACCATCAGGATTGTGTGTCGTGCTGAGGGTTCCCTAAAAATACTCATTTCAGCACCATATTGGTTAATCAACAAAACTGGTACGTTTTGCTGTGGTCATGAACTGGGAAATAAAGATGTCCTGCAGTATTTTGATGTGCTTTCTGGCCAAATAGAGCTTCTAAACACTACTCAAGAGGAATTAAAGTTGCAGGAATTAATTATTTTAGTAGTGCCAGCAGCTATTGTTTGAGGAGTGTTACAGGTAACTTACACATTTGAGTTGCTACATTACAGATTTTCAAACAAATAAATCAACATAGATTAGATCACTGTTAAAATGTAGGGTTTCAAAGACTGAAATGCTTTGAGAAAGCAATGGGTCTGACTTTGAGTCTGTGTTAACTTCCACTGGCACTTTCAGCCCCCATGGCCTGCAGCTGTTTTAAACAGGTTAAATGAAGAACTAGGAGGATACAGGCAGATTAATGGATAATCCTACAACCAAAATATTTTAGGCTGTTCCTTAATTTGAAGTAGTTTCCACCATTCTCATTTTAATTTGTTCACAAGTGACTTGTACTTTAACACTCTTTTTGTGTGTGTGTGTGTGTGTGTGTGTGTGTTTAACTTAAAGGATTACCACTGATCTTCAGACAAGATAATGCAAAAACAGATGCTGCTGGGCAGTTTGAAGAGCATGAGCTTGCTAGAAGCCTCAGCCCTCTGCTGTTCTGTTATGCTGATAAAGAACAGCCAAACTTGTAAGTAAGAAGAGCAATCAGGAGGAACTTTACAAAGATGAAAGTAATTCACAGATTGGGTGCTGATACATCAATATGAGGATCATGTAGGAAAAGCCCTTCCCTGTTAAGATGACCCATTATTAAGTTTTTAATACAGAAATGAGCACATTGGATCTTCAGACATTTCCTGTTGAAAATTCCTTGGTTGGCTCATTCTGTTGTGTCAGAATTTATTGGAAATTTTAATTTTTTTTTCTTTCAAGGATAAAATAGACTCCACTGTTGTTGTGATTAATCAGCCTGAAAATTGCCAAGCCCTTTACATGACGTGGCCACTGAATCCTGACCAATGTGATGAAAGAGCTTATGGCAGAAATGCAGAATGAACCACACAATAAGAGATTTATCATGAATTTTAAGGCTATTATATTCAGACACAGGTGTTCTTTTTGCATCTTGGGCATGTGTTTGATCACCACAATCATGTTGTTATCTGATCCTTTATTTAAAGGAGTAAATCTTTGTGATTTTTTCTTACCTTTAGCTGTACAATGAGGGTTGGAAGAGGAATCCATCCTGAAGGCATGCCTGGCTGGTGCCAGGGATTCTCCCTGGATGGGGGCAGTGGTGTCAGAGCCCTCAAGGTGATCCAACATGGAAACAGGCCAGGCCTCATCTATAACATTGGTAGGTGGTGACAGGAACATTGGAAGAATCCAGAATCCTGTATAACTCTTGGTGAGACAAGATGTCAGTGGCACCAGAAACAGAACAATTGCAGCAGAGAAAGATATGTTGTTAAAGGTTTTTGAGGGTCCAGAGAAAATTATTAAACAAGGAAATACTATTCTAATTATTTTTAGTTCTTTATTTTAATTTTATTAGCTTAAAAATCAGTTTTCTGTTATTTTTTACATTTCAAAACTGCATTTACAAACTCTGCTGCCTGTTTCTCTGTCTTTATTCCCCCTGTGGGTTAATTCCAAGTACATCTGAAATCCCTTCATGTTACTCTGATTATTTTGACTGCCTGTACACTGTAACTGTTCAACCACATGCTGCTTCTGTGAGTTTTGCTTTGTACAGGCTGATGTGCAGGAGTGCAGCTTCTGGCTCTTGGTGTACAGAAAGCACAATTTCTTCATAAGGTTTTAGTTTTTAATTAAATGAGAGTTTGGAAGTTACTTCACAATTATTTTTGAGGAATTTTTTATATGTTTAAAACTGAAATAATTACTTGCATTGATGTGATTGGAAATAGTTTTGGGGCTTTTTTTCTTCAGTGGTTATGATCTCTACATTGTACTTGAGAAACAGAGGGTGACAGATGATCTAAAATTACATTTATTGTTTAATGTGTCAAAACATGGCAGTGGTGTGGCACAAACAGTGCATCTCAGGAACTCAAAAGAACCTGTGCTCTGTGAAATATATTGTATTTTATTTCTTTTCTTTCTAAGTAATAGCTTTATTTTACCTTGGTTTTATTAGGTATTGATGTCAAAAAAGGCAGAGGCCGTTACATTGACACCTGCATGGTCACCTTTGCTCCCCGTTACCTGCTGGACAATAAATCCAGCTACAAACTGGCCTTTGTCCAGCGGGAATTCGCCAGAGGGCGGGTAAGAAGATTCCTGGGGGTTATTTTCAGTACAGTTCTGTAGTTAATCATTAAAAAGAACAAATGTCATTCTTGAAAGTATTGTTGGTTGGTTATGGGGATCTTTCTCATTATTCCTGACAGAATAATTGCTGGGTTGGTATTTGGGAGGTCTGTAGATTAATACTAAGGTTTCAGTACCAGGATTTTTTACCAGTTTTTTCCTGATTTCTGTCCTAGGGAGCATCTAATCCTGACGGATACATCTCCACCCTCCCTGGCTCCAGCGTCGTGTTCCACTGGCCACGGAACGATTATGATCAGCTGTTGTGTGTGAGGCTCATGGATGTCCCAAACTGCATTTGGTCTGGGGGCTTTGAGGTCAACAAGAACAATTCATTCCACATCAACATGAGGTAGCTATTCTATAAAAATCTTCTGTAATGTGCTTCTGGTTTTTGATAGAGGCAGATGTTTAATCCTCGTTCCACATCAGTGTGGGGTAGCTGTGATCTGTAAATCTTCTGCAGAGCGCTTCTGGGTTTTGATAGAAGCAGCTATTTCATGCCTAGGACTGCAGGTAATGCAGATCAGAAGCTTACCTGTGTTGCACTTTGCTCTTTTTCCAAGGGACTCCTTGGGGAAATGTTACTTTTTGAGAGTAGAGATCACCCTGCAAGGAGCCACGTACCGCATCGCCTTCAGCGACACCGACCAGCTCCCGCCGCCCTTCCGCATCGACAACTTCTCCAAGGTAAAAGAACAAAAACCTCACATTTTTTCCCCTCTATTTTTAAGGAAAAGTAGTCCTTGGTATCTGTTAGAAGAGAGAGATGAGTAGCTTGTGTAATGAAATAAAATTAAAGTTTGTGTAGCAAGAGGTCTTTGTAATAATTGTGTTTTTCTGAAGTTCTAGTGAAAATTGGAAGCACTTAATTACGTCTTGTTCAAATAATAGTGCTAATGTTGTGGCTTTCCTGAATGCCTTATAAGTCTTGCAAGGAAGAGCATTGTTACTGAAGAGAAATTGTTCTGGAGTGGTAATTTGAAATCTGTTCTAGTCTCCTAATTTAGACGAGGAGGATTTGAGATGCTGCCATGGAACTGAAGACATTTTGAACCACAGATGACAGATAAAAGCAAAAATGACATTTCTCAACCCTTTAAGACTGTTTTTAATTGAGACCTGAATGGAAGAATTTGCATATGAAAAAGATGGAGGGAAAAAAAGAAGTGCTCTTTTTTCAGCTCCTGTGATCAACTCCTGGCAAATGAGCAAATGGCAGGAAAAAATCTGCCTGATGAACAATTCCTGTGGGAAACAAACTCCTCTTTCCTACCTTTTGCAGGTCCCAATTGTGTTTAACCAGCACGGGGTGGTGGAGCCCAGGCTCTCCACTGAAGTGAAGCCCATGACCTCCCTGGATTATGCCTGGGATGAGCCTGTCCTGCCCCCCTTTATCCTGCTGACAGTGAAGGGGGCAGGCTCCTCTGAGGTTGTCTGCTGCATGAACGACTTCCAAGACAGCAAGCAGCTTTACTATGAAAACTTCATCTATATTGCTGCTACATATACCTTCTCAGGGTAATTCTTTCTATCTTAGATGAAAATATTTTCAGTGTTCATGGTGTTCAGCAAGCTTTGCATTAATATTCTCTTAGTGGTTGCCATTCCAAAGGTTTTCAAATGCAGCTAAACTTCTATCAACCTTGTAGCCAGCAGAAGAAATGCCAAATTCAGAGTTGTCTGGCAGTCAGTAATCTGTGTATCTTACCTCATTTGGTCATAGTACCTTTGTTTTAGAGCCTGGCATTGTTTATTCTGTCACACAGTAAGAAAGATTAAGGCTGTGGCATCTGCTGTGACCCCACTGTCTGATCTGGGAAGAGCAGGGATGGTTGGGGTCCTTTCTGCAGACTTCATTTTTATTGGTGTCTAAAGAACACTTTACCACAGTTCCCACCTATTTACAACATGCCTGTGAAATGTAAACTTATGTAAAATAGCTTATATGCTGTTGAAGACAACTCTAGGAGAGTGAAACAGGCTTTGTTGCTTTCCTCAGTATAAGGTAGAAAGTTGTCTTTGGAATTCATCTGTTTTGCCTGTGAAGTTCCTTGTAGCAGTGAGAAATCAAAGCCTCTTTTAAGAATGTACTCAAATTGACAGCTTGCACTGGTAATTCCTAACAAGAGGGGAAAGAAACCAGTATAAATTTATGTCTGATGGGCTGTATTGGAAGTGTCAACTTCCTTGATTCAGTTTTAGTAGAGATCTAATTCAAACTGCAGAAACAGCAGCTACTCTGAATAATCATGATATTTTCTTGGTGTTCTAGTTTACAGGAGCCAAGTGTAAGACCAGTTGCTTCAAATAAGGATGTTGCAAATGCAGAGCTTGTCCTTGATGTTTCTCCAAAGACTCAAAGAGTTGTGCTGAAAAAGAAGGTACAAAGACACATTTATTTTTTTAAATGCTGTTGCTCTGTGCTGAAGTAAAATCAAATGCTGAGAGTAGGACAACATTACAAAAAAAGAGTTCTAACTATTAGAGGGTGGAGACAGGTTCCAAAGTGACAGGTTATTTTGAATTGTGAGGGTGCTTCTGTATAAGACTTTTATGGGGATAAAGATGGCAGAAAAGGGAATTGGAATAAAAGTAGTAAGGAATGTTGTAAATGCCTCCAAGACAACAGAGTGTGGTAACTGAATGTTGGATATTCTAATGAAATTACAAGGTTTCATGGTAACCTAAGTCTTCTGTTTCTGGACCTCTTAAAAAATAGAAACTATATTTAAATATTGTTGAGATTAAAAAACACCTTGTAAATGCAGCTCTGCATCTAACTGCTAGTGTGTGATGCATATTCATTGAATATCAGAGTTCCATTAGAAGTCTTTATCCAAACTAGTTCCTAATTCCAATTCAGGCCTCTGAAGTTAAATATATACAAGTCACTCCAAGAATTATAATTCAAAGCCTCTGATAGCAAAACAGAACAAAACCACTTGCTCTGTACTGTGTTTAAATGTCGAGTTTTAATGCCACAGGAGCCAGGAAAGCGCTCCCAGCTTTGGAGAATGACAGAGACAGGAATGCTTTGCCATGAAGGGTCTTCAGTTCCTCACAACCCCCATAAACCCTCCCCTCGCTCCGAGGACTCCAGCATGATTCTGGATATCGCCGGCCTGGCAGCTGTCACAGACAACAGGTACTGCACACCCAGCTCCTCAGGAAACTGCTGGAGGTTCTAACTAAACACAGTTCATATGATATTCTCTGAATAAGGAAAGAAATTGTTCTGAAGGCATGTGGAAGAGCTGGATTTTACCCGGTTTTGTAAACAAACCTCACGATCAACCTGCGTGACTTGGAAATACTTTTCAAAATGTGGCTAATGCGTTTTTAGCAGGTTAAAAGAGCACTTCAGAAACGAGACTAGGAAAGTGAGCTGGAGCAAAATAAATGTTCACCATTAACACATCTGCAGAGTAAACCCTCCTGAGCTCTGGTGCTTCCCTGCAGGTACGAGCCCCTGATGCTGAGGAGGCCCGACCGCCGGCGCAGCACGACCCAGACGTGGAGCTTTCGGGATGGGAAGCTGACCTGTGGGATTCATGGACTTGTTGTCCAGGTCAGTACTGATCTTTTGTTTGTTGCTGATAGAAATGACAGTCATTTGGGTTTAGGATTGAAGTGAACTTAAAGCTTCGAGGCCAGAGTTCAGGATACAGAGAAGAGCAGACTTGTGTAAACAGCTCGTGTTTTAAATTCATATTTGAATATTTGTATTAGTTTCAAATAATTAAACATCTTGCACTAATAATTAGAAAAATAATTGACCTAGTGCCATGATATTGCATTGATCATTTTGTGATCAGTAAGTTACTACTTGAAGCAACCAAAAAAGCCCATGTTGCTGTTTTTAGGTGTTGACTCAGCAAGGATTTACTCACCTGCAGATCCAGAGTTCATCTTTTAAAAAGCTTCCTGTCATTTTGGAAAACTTTTCAGGAAGGACTTTCCCATGTCCATTGATGATGTGATAGCTTCAGTTTTAAATTAAGTGGGCATACTTAATTATCAATCTTGGCTGCTTCTTTTATCTGCCAAACTGATTAAAAATGAGTTACCAGAAGCTTTAATAATAGTAAGTAAAATGTTGCTGGAGTACTCTTCTTTTAGTTCTGAAGAGTGAAGAGAGCAAAGTAAAATACACTTTTAAATTAATGTATGTAAATAGTTATCTGAAGTTTTTACTTATTGATTATCTAAGTTTTTTCCTTACTCTTTTTTCTTTCTCCAGGCAAAGGGAGGAATGCTGGGTCTTCATGATGGAGCTGAAGTTGTTCTAGGTCCTGATACTTCCCTTGAACTTTTGGGGCCAGTTCCACCTGAACAACAGTTCATAAACCAAAAGATGAGGCCTGGCTCAGGAGTCCTGGCCGTGAGAGTCATCCCAGATGGGCCAACAAGAGTTCTGCAGGTGACTTCATTCATTAACTAGAATGAAGTTCTGTTATTTGCTTGTACTTGCAATACTTTTTTCCTTATTACATCTTTAAATCTTTACAAAAAGCTGCCTTTATAATGATATGAAGGGGGAGGGAATATCATAAAACCAGAAATAGTTACCACAAAAGCTTTCACTGTACCTATTTTTTTAAAAAAAGATAATTTTATAAGGTAGGACAGTGTAGCTGTTATTTACAGATAGGACAGTGCTAATTTGGTAATTGATTTGTTTTCAGATAACTGATTTTAACCAGCGTAGAAACGATCGTTTGTTCAGTGAAGGAGATGAACTTCCAGTTACGGAGCAAGATCTGCGCAAGCTGAAAAGCCCAGACACAGAGCAGGAGTTGGAAGTAAGATTTTATAACCAGTACCTGTCCCTTTTATTTATCATTTTCCTTTCTAGATTGTAGGGAGGGGGTGGTTGGTCATTAACTTCTCCCTGTGATGGTCAGTCTCTCTGGAGATGAGTCTGAAAAAGTAACTTCTTTGCAGAAGTGTGTATTTGGTACCACATGTTTCTCAGTGTTGGTTTGCTAGTGGTAGTTGTTTGTTGGTTTTTTTTTCTCAGGTTCTTGTGAAACTTGAAGGTGGAATAGGATTGTCTTTAGTTAACAAAGTCCCTGAAGAGCTGGTGTTTGTAAGCCTCACAAGAATTAATGTCCACTACACACAGCTCTCGACAAGTCAGGTGCTAGAGCTCAGTGTGCATGACATACAGGTATTTTGAAACAAATTTATTTATTTATTCACGGGTCTTCTTCAGTTTTCGTTGTCACAATAGGTTTGAAAGATATTTAAAACTGTTTCTGAGGTTTCTGTTCCTAAATATCATTCTTTTTTCTGTCTTGTCCACCCTGTAGGTGGACAACCAGCTTATTGGCACCACACGGCCTTTTATGCTCTTTCTGACACCCAAGATGAGTGAGAACGAGCCCCTGGAGACTGGGCCTGCTGTGCAAGTCAATGCCATGAAATTCCCCAGTAAAAATGCCCTGACTGATATATACAAGGTAAAACACAATGTTTTGTTTGTGCCAGGCAGGTATTACTTTGCTTAAATGACCTTTCCTCTTCCTAAGTTTCACTTAATTCAATGATTCGTGAAATACACTTGGTTGAATTAATACTGAAGCTTAAAGGACACCATGTCCACGGTGTTTAAAGCTACAGTACAGTGATGAACAATGATAATAAATAAGTTTAAAAATGTAACAAACAAAACAGCTGATTTCAGGGCTGGAAAACGGTGAAGCAGGAGATTTTGAAGTGTTAGGATTAGGTAACGAAGCACAATGCCTTCTAGAAAATTGAAATAGTTGTAGGTAACTTGTTGTAACAAGTAGGTAACATCACTAGTTGAAGGTAATTTGAAGTGAAGAGAGCTACCAAAGACATTTTGAAGGTGGGAATTTTGCTACGAATCCATTCAAGTGAAAATATTCCGTTGAACTAGAGCACATTGTCCTTTTTAATAGCTTATATGGATTATATTTCTGGTGTTAATGCTGTAAACTGAGACTTGTTTATCTCTGCAGCATCTGATGATCACTGCCCGAAAGTTCACAGTTCAAATTGAGGAGAAACTGCTTCTGAAGCTCTTGAGTTTCTTTGGCTACGACCAGTCTGAGTCAGGTATGGGATTGAATTACAAGGAGCAGTTTTACAGTGCACACAAGTATTATGGTCTTTCCATAAAGTTCAAAACACCAGGAAGCTTTTGGCTGCTGGAACCTCCCAGTGTTGAAGAGAAGGCTGGAAATGCCTCAGTGGCCCCTGGGAAGCTGTTCTTGTGTGTTGGAGTCATTACAGTGCTCAGGTAACAGGCCCAGTACACAGTGCCTGAGCTGAACTTCTCTGCAAGGAGTTTCATGTTCAGCTTCAGTTCCTGGGTCTGGATTCATCTAAACTGGGATAAAAGAAATCGTGTTATTAATTTAGCAAGCCACTTTGTTTAGTAATTTGTTTGGTTTGTTTATTTAACCCAAGGCTAGAAGTAGGATCCTTGTTAATTTGTTCCTTGAGCAACTCCTCTTGCTTCACTGGAGGAAGATTTTGTCTGTCTGACCTTTTAGTTGTGGCATGCATACCCCTGACTGTAATTGCAGTGTGAGTTTTCTTTCATTCATTGAGGCAAGACAGACCTCTTCAACCTTCTAATCTCATAGATGCTCTTCTAATCCTCCTATTTTAGGGTTTATCTGTACTTTGGAAATGTTTGTTTTGGAGTGGCAATTGAAAAAGTCACTTGTATGATGCAGTAGCCTGTGTGCTGTTACATAATCACTATCACAGCAAAAGAACTGGTTTTGGCATGATTTCCAAATGGGGCCAAGCCTACAGATGATGCTCCAGAGTTCTGTCCTGCTAATCCACAATATCTTTTGAGTTGTCTCTGAAAGAATAACAGCCTTACATTTCACAGAGGATTTACAGAGTTAGATCTCTAGTGATGAGGAAGATGAAAAAATGTTGAGTTTTGCTCTTATGCTTTTTACTGCTCTGTCCTTTGTTTTGCTTTACCCTGATGCTTCTGCTATTGTTTTGTTTCCTTACTTACTGCACATTATTTGTAGTTTATCCACTGATGGTGTTGATGTCATCCAAGATCCAGACAAAAATAATTTTATCATTTATAGTCAACGTGTTTAATTGTTCAACCCAAGTTCATTAGGCTTGGTCATCTTTCATCTTTCCCCTGCCTTCTCACATCACCAAGATGCCCTTGCTAATAACACAAACCTGTTAATGTCAATAACATTTGACTCACTCTCTATGTAAATTGATTTATTGAATGTCATCCATTCTGCAGGGATAATTGAAAGCTTGCTTTGTGCATTATATTCCTAGTTGAGTGCATAAGGAATTACAGAGAAAGTAGAGAGGAAAACAGACTGTCAGAGCAAGACTGCCCAGTAGGAAACATTGCATAGTTATGTGTTATCTCCTTGTTTCTCTGTGCTGATTAAGATAAATTAGAAGTGAGATTAAAAGCTCAAATAACAGGTTTTAGAGATGCAGAGAGATCTGACAAAAAATTCTTGAGCCTCAGAGGTCAACTTGGTGTCACAAGGCATGAGTAATTCTGCTGGCTCCACCAGCAGTCACACATACTTCTTATTTGTAGAGAGCACTGTTAACTCTGCACAGTGTGCATTCCTAACCCCATATTTATTTATCTTTAATCTCTTCTGATTCCTGTGTTTTGTCTGGATGCAGAAGTTGAGAAGTACGATGAAAACCTCCATGAGAAGGTGGTTGAACAAGGGGGAGCACAAAAGAGATACTACTTTGAAAACCTCAAAATCAGTGTGCCTCAAATCAAACTGAGTGTCTTCACTTCCAACAAGCTCCCTTTGGATCTCAAGGTACCCCAGTGCATTCCCAGAGTGGGCTTCTGAGGAAAGAGGAGGAGATGGGAACAGAAACTTTAACTTAATAGTATTAATTTCCATTTACTCTTTCATTATGGAAGTTACAAATAGTAGAAGTGCCAATAAGTTCTGTTATTTAATTTGCATAATTTCCAGTCTCTTCTGTCATGCTCTTTCATTTTTCTAATTTCAGTTGAAGCACAGACAATGACTCACTGCTTTACAAAAGATCTTAGTTACAGTAATGGAAATGTAAAGAGCTTAAAGGGAATAACTATCATAAAATAAGAAGTTACTCAGAAATACAGGACAGCTCCAAGTGTTTTCATCAAAAAAAATGTTTCATTGAAATTGGAGAATTTGCATGAGCCCCATGCAATTTGGTTCAATATTAAAGTAAATTCAGATTGACTGTGGACTTAGGTGGAAAATCTGGTCCTTTTCATGTGGTAATAAATCTGGCATGGTTGTTCAGTGAACCAGGGAGTCCAGATTATAGCAAGAAGATAATCTCGTCCAGTGTTCCCACATAATAAAGTGGCAATGGTCAGTTGCCATTTTAATAATAATAATAATAATAAATTTAATATTTCAATCAAAAATATTTCTGTTCCCTCTGAGCTAATACAACTACTTTACTCCAATGTGGAAGAGTTGAAACAAAACCAACCAACCAAACCACAAAAAACCATCCCTACTGAACTGCTGCCTATTCAAAAACCAAAACTGAGACACTGAACCAGACTTTTTTGTCTTTGATGTTAAGAACATCAGGATGTGCAGGCTTTTAAAGAAGTTTAGTTTTGTGTAATGAATGAGTATCTTACCAAGATGACCCAGAAGATCATCAGTCCTGCATTTTTGTATTGCTTTTACCAAATCCTCGTGCAGAGGACGGTTCAGTAGCCAGCTGGGATGTTCCTTAGCTGGGATGTTCCTTAGCTGGGATATTTCTCACACTCAACAACAGCAGCAGTGTCCTGAATGTGTGTTTGCACTTCAACACAAAAACACCTATCACTGATTAGCTCAAATGCACAGAGAGTTAATGGTGAGTGCCTTTAAGAAGCCAGGCACTGTGCACTGTTGGATTTCCTACCACCCTTGGAATAGGATTCCAGCTGGATACATCTTGGCAGCCCTCAGCAATGTTCCCAAGGGAAAGCCTGGCCTATACATTTTTCCCCCCTAATGATAACAGTCCCTGCCTGAGTTCTGTATATTGACTTTCACAGACAGAGTTCCATTCAGTTCTGTAGCACAGGAGAGTTCAGGGCAGGAGGCAGAGAATAATCACAGTAGAGCCTTTGTGGAAGTTTTTCTAACTACCTCTAATGTTCCTGGCTTGGACATGGCTGGCTGGTAATTTGGTGTAGACAGATTATTTTTATTAGGTACCAGTATTAACAAAGTTGCCTTATATAATATTTGATAGTTAAACAGGAAATTACTTCCTACCCAAGTGAATAATGAGGACTACTCTGGTTAGTCATCCATTTACTGAAAAAATAAATAGCTTCTTTCTTACTTGCAAACTTAAGTCAGACCTGTAACTTGCCTTAATTGCCTGCAGATGGCACAAAAATCGTGTTACTTACACCAGCAAGGCTTTGGTGATTAATGTGTAAAGATATAACACAAGTGTCAGGCTTCTTGTCTTCCTCAGATTGTCTGATGTTGGTAACTGTGCAGATGCATTATTAAGACCTGAAACAGGGGGGTTTCTGTCTTAAAAGATTAATTTTCTTGTTAGTTTTTCTATTGAAATTATTTTGTTTGTGTGTGTGTCTATATAAAGATGTGTAGCTTGTCCACCTTAAATGGGGTTTTTTATGTACAGATGGCCTATGAGCTAATTACAGTCTTGGTTTTCTTCCTTGAAAAATAATGGAAAAAGCTAGTTTAAAGAGTTTCAGTATACCATATAATGTTAAGAAATGAGCCTCAGGCTTACAGGAAATTATGTATGTTATTCCAGCTCATCCTGACACTTAATCCCTTCATAGAACTTCAGCAGGGTGGAAAATTTCCAGTTTTATTAAGGAAATTCATTTAGAGTTTGGTTTAATTGACCATTGGAGCAGTTATAGCAAAGTGCTATATGTGGAATATTGGACACATTTTGTTCTGAAATATTCCTATCAAGTATAGGAAACATTGCATTGGGAAGTTTAATGACTATGGAGTTACTGGAGGAACAGTTCTAATAACTGATCATTGCTTACAAGTAAAAGGTTTGTGGGTGATTGCTCTCTATATCCAAGTGGTAAACCACTCCAGCAGCCTGAATGTTGGTTTGTTACCCATTCAAAGGTAAATTCCTTTGGGTGCTGTGAATGAGAAGTACAGAGCAAACTGAAAATGGCAATACCTTTTTTCACTCAGGCATTGAAAAGCACGTTGGGATTCCCCCTGATCCGGTTTGAGGATGCTGTGATTAATCTGGATCCCTTCACCAGGGTCCATCCCTATGAAACTCAGGAGTTCATCATTAATGACATCCTGAAACACTTCCAGGAGGTAAATGTCATGGATTGTATTGTGGCACAGGCTGAACTTCTCTGGATTTGGGAGTTCTCCATTGAGGGTGTGGGAGCTCTTCCCTGACTATTAAGTGTTAGTGCTCTGTTGCTTCTTTGGCATATGGAATAGTAGTATCACGTGTTTCTAAGAATATACCACATTTTAAGAGCAAACTAGGGTTGATCTTACTGGTATTTGTGTGTCCATTTCTCCAGTAAAACTACCTGGGTTGTTTTATGCTTCTGTTGTGGGTGGGATATTTTATCTTTTAATCAACCTTGCTGGTGTTAATGTGATTCATAAGTGATATTTCATTCTTCCTCTTGATTTTTACAGGAGCTGCTCAGTCAGGCAGCAAGGATCCTGGGTTCTGTGGATTTCCTTGGCAACCCCATGGGTCTGTTGAATGATTTTTCAGAAGGTGTTACTGGCCTTATAAAATATGGCAACGTGGGTGGGCTCATCAGGAACGTCACACACGGAGTATCCAACTCTGCTGCAAAGGTAATAATTGTGATATTAAAGTTGGCTACAGCAATGAGCAAAAAATAGTCAGGCAAGAAGTCAAATAGAATCCCTGACCATGTTTAAATTGCCTTATGTCCTGTTTGTTTTGTAAAAATAGTGTTTGAAGTGTAGATTTTCTTTTCTTAAATGCTTTTTATACACATCTGAGAGATGCCAGAGACAGGAGTCAGTGACCCACTCAAGGCCTTATTATTGCTATTTATACACATACTTTGCAGATTGAATGCAGGAGTTAACAGAGTGAGAGCTAAAAAGTTGCTCAAGTGTGGCCTCATCTCCCAAGTGCAAATGAACAAAGTTGTATTATATTATGTATATAATCTACACAGAGAAGAGAGCATTAGAGAAAGGTGGAGTATTAAGGGATTATTTAGTGTATCAGGAGTTGCTAGCTCTTCTTTTTGGGAAGTGCTTAAGCTGATGTGAATAGCAATTATTATGCTGACACTTGAGGTTTGGGGTCTTTTATGCCACATAGCAACAAACTAAGGAATTCCTAGATTGCTCTGAATTTATCTTTAGTTTAATTCCAAAGTCTCTGCATGGTGAACATTCTTTTGTCCTTCCTGATAACAACTGGGAGAATTCAATTATATCAGTGGAAATAACTCTCTTTAGTGCCTGAGACAGGGAAGATCTGAGGCAGCAATGAGAAATAGGAGCATTTTGGATCATGGTCGGTTCTGTCCTTGATACTGAGCAAACATATGTCCTTGAAATGTTTTTATTACATATATGGTGTGTCAGCATGAACTACTTCGTGGGCAGAACTGGAGCAATGCTTTCTTCCCATAAGGATGTGTTGTTAAAATTTGGTTTGGGAAAAATACTTTACTTTCTGTTATTTTCATTTTCCAACCTGGTAAGTTTGTACATGTGCACTGTAATGGTTTGTCCTTTCACAACCTTATTTGTATAGAAGGAAAGCCACTTTTTTCCCCTAAAAGTAACTCAGAAGATGTGAAATGTAGAGTCTGGATAATTACAGACAGCTCAAGACTAGCATTACCAAACCCAGCCATCACCAAGTGCAGAGCTGGAACTAACCCAGGGAGCTGAACCAAGAGCAAAGATGACATGCACCTTGTCTAATTCTCATGAGCCAATTTTGGAGAATTTCAAGAAATTCAGACAAAACACCATGTTGATATTCCTGTCTTAATCCCCTACTTGGTAATTCTGTAATTAACAGCACTGCAAATACAAGCTTGTCCAGGCAGTGTGGTAGAAGCTCCTGGAAGGCAGCTGTTTCCATCTGCTTTTGTCCATCCTTTCTCCTCGTGGTTGTAGTCTCTGGTGACCCATCCACTCCACCCAATAGAGTGTGTTTCTTTAGAGTTTCCTTTCTATAAAGTGTTGTTTCCTCATCTCAGTCACATCTGCAGCAACAGTCCCATAAATCTTCCTTTAAAAGGCACGAGCCTTCCTCTGTTTCCCACAAGGGCAAGGTCATTCTTTGAACTTCGGAGTCATTTGTAACCAAGGGGTTTGTGAAGGAAGATTTTCAAAGGCACAAGGGCAGTTGGATGCTGAACTCTTTTCAAAATTCAACAGGAGCTGAGTGCCTGCTTCCCATTTATACCTTTGAAAGTTACCTCATGTACTGTTTATCTGCCTTCCCAGGTATTTTTTTCCTTCTCCTTGGTACATCCAAAATGTCTCTGTGATGCAAGTCTCACACAGTGCTCTTTTAAAACCTTTTTTAGTGGTTTACATATTTGTCCTATCAGAACAAGGAGAGAATTATATCCCTTAGGAAGGCTTAATAGTACTTTATGGAGCTCCTTGATTACTCCTCCTTCCAAAGGTTGGATTTTAATTCTGCTACATAGAAGACAGTGGTTAAAAGGCTCAAATATTCAGGATGAATTCTTCCTAATGTGTTGCACTGGTTTTAAAAATCTGCTAGAAAACTAAGCCAGGAATGTCCAAGTGATAAAAAATTGGCATTTCAAATACAGTTTTTAGAACTTTTATCCTTTCTGTTCTTCTTGTGTAAGCCTTATGAGTGTGTCTAAGATATGTAAAATATTGGTAAGGAAAATAATGTGGAGAGAAAAAATAATTTGAATTGCCCAAGAGAAACATGACTGAAACAACAGCTCATTTTCATCTTGCTCTGGGTGCTCTCTGTAGGGAAGGTATTTTCATGTATATTTTTACTGCATAAATTTTCACCTGATCTGGAGGTGCCACAGAGGGGCCTCGTCTTTGCAGCTTATTCTGTGGAGCTGGTAACTAAAGCAGCCAAAACCAGAGGAGCCTGTTCTACCAAGGAACTGAGGGCTGGGAAAAATCCCCACTTTGGTTGTTAGAGTACCTGACTTATGAAGTGTCTAAAATAAAAACCTATCCTGGATTTTAAGATGAGTTAGGTATTACGGTGTGAGTAGATAGATAAACAGAGAGTAATACTGTAATCATTGCTTTAAAAGTAACACTGCTTGACTGCAGCAAGAAGTAAGTATTGCAGTTGTATCTGGTTTTGTCATTTTATTGCTTTTCTATTTTATAGTTGTGCTGATTATCCCTGTAATGGCTTTTCCATGCATTTCAGAGCACGCAGTGGGTAATGCCTTCTTTCAAGTGGAGAGCTGCAGTGTATTTAAATTGGCACAAAACCTTAGGTTAAATAAAGTTCACTACAGACAGTTTTGTAGTTTTTATCCCTTGGAGACTCCGAGTTCTGTATTTTAAAAAGTTCTTTGATCCTAAATATAGACACCTGAGGGAATTTCATTCCCTCTGAATGGAGCCTTCTATAGTTGCCATATGCGTAGAAATGTCTCGCATTCTTGGCATCCACACTTTTTTTTTTTATTCCTCCCGTTAGGCAGGATAGAACTAAATCCTGAATTATTCCTGTTTCAGAGGTGTTTCAATTAGAAATGAATGCTGAACACTGAATTAGCATCTGAACAAAACTGTGTTCTCCAAATGGAAAATGTGGTGTGGTTGTATCTCTCAGTGGCAAATAGGTGTTATGATGACACAGTGAAATTCCTGGAAAGATTCATCAACTTGTCAATACTGTGTTCAATTTGCCTGATTTCTTTCCACCCCTCCAAGGAATTCTGTTATCTTTTATGAATTATGAGCACATAGTAAAGTGGCTGTTATGACTCTGAGGTTAGGCTTTATTTCTGGAGATACATATATATAGGATGGAAATAATTGTTGTGTCCCTCCCTTCCTCCTGAGAAAAAGAACTCAATGAACTTCTTGAAAGAGCTGAATTTTCATATTGAACTTTGAAGTTTCCAGTGAGAAGTTTAATTAGGCTTCTTAAGGAAAGGTAAGCCATCAGCCAGAGTTTCCTTGTTAGGTTTTTGGGAAGTGTGCAGGATTCTGGAAGGCTTCCTGAGGCTTGGGAGCAGGCACCTGAGATGCCAAAACTTACCTAGAGAAGAGTTGCAACAAATTGCATTGTTTGTTTTCTTTTATGGCTGAGGAAGAGGCACAAATGAACTTCTGCCCTGGACTTTCATTCCATACATTTATTTTAATTCATTTCAGAGTAATGGCAGAGGTGTGTCAGTGTTTAACAGGGATAAGGAAAGAGGTGAGGTGTTGCAACCAGGTAAGAAAAGACAAGTAAGGATGCAAATATTGCTCCAGGTGAGGGTTTTGACGTGGAGTCACTTGTAGAACAGGAGCATAAAAGCAACACAAAGGGAAATAAGAGTTTTAACCCTCATTGTAAGATAAATCAAAGCAGAACCTCAAGTGGTTGGCAGTGACAGGAAAATAAAGATAACTGAATGGAAAATGAAGAGGAAGTAATAAAAGGGTTATTTAAAAACAAATCATGAACAAGTGTTTGACTTGCATGAATGTTAACTTTAACAAAGCTGGCAGTAAATAAGATGAGAAGTGGCTGTAGCAGAGCACAGAATGGAGGTGCAGTTTGTGCAGGTTCTACCCAGAAACAGATGGAAATGTTTCTAATGGTTCCCTTTTGTTTAAATTTCCTTAGTTTATGTAACCAACCACTCCTGTTTGATACCATTCAGAAGCAAGAACAACTGGCATCCTCCCATCTTTGGAATCACTGGGGTTCACCTCTAGCAATATTAGCTCAAAATGCCATGGGAGTAGCTTAAAATCAAATCATATCTTAGTGACAGGGAACCTGAGAAAGAAATAAATGGTGGTGTTTTCCTCAGGAGGGTATTAAACAACATAGTCAACTGATAATGCAGAAAGATCATGGTGACATTCGGGTTCTGAGTTTCCTACCATTCTGTATTTTCACCATTTTCCTTTGATTCCCTGCTCTTCTGTTCAAATGGTGACAGCAGAATATGTGTGATCACTGGCAGTCTCATGCTGGATGAAAGTGAGGAAGGCTGGAATACCTGTCATCTTTCTGGGCAACTGTACAGATTAGAATTTGGGTTTTTTTCTTCGGGAAAGCTGACAGTCATTCTTTACAAGGGTAGTTGAGGTATTGAAGTCATGGGATTTAGCAGCAGCTGCCATGGCTTTTCTATTCCTAGAAGTGATTTATACAGTTTGGGTCAAATGTAGGTATTTCTGTGTTTTCTTCAGTATAATCTTAAGAATTTTCTCCTTGTGTCTTCCCCACTGTAGCACAGGGGCTCCTGCAGCTTGTCCAGCACCTCATCTTCAGTTTAACTTGCATTTCATTCACAGATGAGCAGTTCATGTGCAGGTTTGAGTGCTGAGCAGTGAGGATCTGTATCAAAATGTGCAGATCATGAGATGGAAAGAAACTGAAATTCCCAGGCAGAAATGTTATGTACTTGGAGGAATATTATACATGAGGCCATTTCCCCATTTCCTGCCAGTTTGAAAAGACACCAAGTTTTATGGCCAATTAGTGACAATCAAAAGCCATGGAAAGTGTCAGTTTTAATATGCAGAACATCTGGTATCTGCCATCAGTATCTTTGAAAAAGGTTTTGGGATAAAGGATCATCATTGAGAAGTTCGAAGTATTATTTTGTTCTTCCTGTTTTTAATTTGTACCATGGGATAAAATGTGTGTGGCCAGCATCCAGGTTGAAAGTTTCCTTCACAGTTTGGGTTAAATTCACCCTTTCTTCTACAAAGCTCCTTGCACAAAGTGTTTGTGAACATGCTTTGACTCCAGTGGAGACGTGGGCATGGGTAGATCAGACAGAAATGCTGATGTTTCCTGTGAGAAGAACTGGTTTGATCTGGACTTGATGTCCTAAATGGGCCCATTCAGAATCCAACTGACACATTGGTGCAGCTTTCAATGAGCCTTTTCCAGGAGAAATTACTCAGTTGATAACAAGGATTATTCAGTGATGCAGCAACTGCAGACAGGGGGATGCTCAGCTGGATAGAGGAATGTACAGGTGACCATTTGCAAATAAAAAAAAGGGGGGGATTAGAGAGCTTGAAGTTTTTCACCTGCTCTAGACTTCATTTTGAAGGGTTTTACCAGCTGAATTTCTTGCTAAATAAAATACAGTGTGCCTGTTTTGCTGACTCATTGGAGAATTAAGGGAGAAAAGGAGCATTTAAAATGAGGTATGCAAAGTGCTGCCAAATCAAACTGTGACACTGGAAATAAGCATTTATCATAGAGATGAAATGAAATTTGATCTTAACCTTCAGTTTTTGAGTTAGCATGTCATGAAGACAGGCACATCTGTCCCATATATCACCATTAGCATCTGAAGGAGAAAAAATGGGGTGTGGGTTTGAAATTAATGAGTTCAGTCTTGACAAAAGGCTGACTGCACCTCCCTACTGTGTATTTAAAGTTATAAAGTTATAAAGCTGTGTAGAAAATGATAAATAATACAGCCTTCAACTTGAAATTCCTTGGCTGTGTATCCCTGAGAAGGGAAAATAGTGTTTCTGTGTCCATGGGTGATGGCCAAGCTGTACCAAGAGCTCACTGGGATCAGGTCAGCAGATCCAAACCCATCAGCCCTCACAAGTTGTTCACCATTTACACATACACATGATGGCAGGTCCAGTTCACGTGCTTGCATCAGGTGTCCTTCAAAAATCAAGTGGAACGTGGAAAACCTGTTGATTTTTAAGTGGGAGGTTCTTTCAGATCCCAAGTGTCGTCACAGGTGACCATGGCAGAAAAAGAAAGTGGCTGGAGAGAGAGCGACTGCTGGGGTTGGTGCTGCTGGAAATGCCCCTGGAAATCCCAATCACAGAGCTGGGGGAGATGATGTTAAACCCCAAACCTCACGTGCCCCCTCTGAGCACACTGTTGTTATGTATTAACTCTGGAGCTCTTCGGGCTCTTTCTCAGGTTTTCAGTACTTGGAGGGGTTTTAAGGAGGGCAAATAATTCCATCCCCCCAAAAAATAAACAAACAGGAAGACCTTAAAGCTCGGTAAGAGTTGAGGCTGGGGGGAGGGGAATTATCTGTTAAGGGTATTAGTTGTTTAATAAAGCGCAGTTGTCCTCCAGATGAACCCGCCAGTGACTCTGCAATTGGGGTCATTCCAAGTTCATGCTGTGGACTTTTGACTGCCTTCTGTGTCTGTGAAAACAGCCGGCGGTTCCTGCAGGGATCACTCAGCCAGCCCTGTAACACAAAACTATTGCCAGCGGGCACCTGCTGCTGCTGCTTCCCAGGAGGTCCCGCAGGGAAGCGACCCAACTCCTCAGGCATCCCCGGGATGGGAACAGCGGGGCTCCCCTGGGATACCCGGCTAATCAGGCTCCTCGCAGCTCCCATCAGGGGGCTTCCCATTACCGCCAGCACGCCCTTGTCAGGATGCATTAGGAAGCCCAGTTAACGATGGGATGTGAGCTAATTAAAGCCCCTTTACTTTGGGCGTGTGACACAAATAGGGGTGGGGAATGCTGCAGGGAATCTCAAGGAACATGTTTGTTCAGTGGGAAAAGCCGGCGGCTCCTCGTGGTTGTCGGTAATTTGGAGAGGGTCAAAGTTTATGTTGCTCTGAAAATGAGAAGCTGATTATCGCTTTTTGCTGATTTAGTATTTTCTAAATTAAGAGTGTGTCGGTTCTATTCATAGTGCCAGGACACATTTCCCTCTGCACAGTTTGGCTTGGTTAGAAATGTGTTTGGGGCTCAGCCTGAACTGCCCTTTCTGGTTAGGACTGGATTAAACAGTTGACCTGGGGATGTGCTGATGTGCAAAGGAAAGGATAAAAGTCTAGAGCATGTAAATTTAACTGAATTCACAAACCTTCCTGCTAAAATACCCCAAGTAATTCTTAAGAGACTGACTGAAGCTGTGGAAAAAGTATTTTGTGGAACAGCTTCAGACCAGGAGGCCTTTGAAACCTGACAAATAAACACCTGCTACTTTTTCAAATACTTAAAGCATTTCACTTTTTACTCCCAGTATAATGCACCAGTGACCACAAAGATGGGAAAGGAGGAAGCTGTGGTGTCTGTCTGCTTACTGGGGTCCAGTTTGTAAAATGAAATATGTAGTACTTCCATCCCATAACAGTGCATGTGATGGGTCCCTTCCAATTCAGCACGTTCTATGATTCTTTTCTATGATCTGTTGATGAGCAAAGAAGCTGCTCTAAAAGTTATTTTTATGGTAGATCACAGAAGTGAGACAGTGCAGTAAAAGCAGGAGAACTTAGGCTGCAGATTTTACTAGACAACTTTATCTGTCCCACTGCACTCCAGTCCTGGTGTATATCTCAAATACTGCAGGGCTTTTTTCCTTTTTACACTTTCCAAAGAATAGCAGCAAGATTTGAGGATGGCTGACTGCTCTCTACAGCTTTGTTTTGAACCACAAATCCTAGCAGCATGTGTATATGTTTCCTTAGCCTAGAACACATACACTGGGAAGGGGGTTGCCTCCATAGAGCCAAATAAGTGCTTCATTTTGAACTGTTGTAATTTACTGTCAGAAGTCGGTGTAAAAATTGGCTTCCTCTAAAATACCTTGAACAGGTTGTAGAGTTGCAGGAAATAAAGGTGATTTTTAATGATATTGCTACAAGGCACATGATCACAAAAGATTGGACTCCTTTCTAAATGAGTTCTGCAAAGCAAAGATGAGAACTGAATAAACTCTGTGATTTCTGATTTAAATGCAGCTCATTTTGAGGTTTGCACAGAAGTTGTAACTGATCTATATTTAATTTCATCACTTTCTCCCTTAGCATTCCATCTTGGAATGTTCTGCTTTGCTCAGTCAATAATATTTGTAAATGTACCGTTCTCTGATGCTAGAATTACAATGGAATGTTTGGACTCAAGTCATAATTGTGTATTTATCCTTTTGGGATGTCCTTAGAGAACCAGGCAGTGCCAAGAGCTTAAAAAGACTTTAAAAGATTACTTAGACCTTATTTCCATGCTGTGTGCTTCATGCATCTGGCTTAGAGGGAACAAGCAGTCCAAAGTCGAGTTTTCATTTGCTTTGAATTCTTCTTGTGCCCCATAAGCCTTATTGTTTGGCACCAGCTTTGGTTCACAAACACTGGTTTTGTTTTTCTTCTGTTGCTTGAAACAGCAAGGGATACATAGTCCCTGCTAAAGGTTTTGTGGCAAAACTGCCTTAATTACTGGACCTTTAAAAAGAAAAACAAACACACCAAATAACCCAAAACACGAGCAGATTAGTTTTTTGTACAGACACTATTTCCTCTGCTTTTGCAGATCATGGTGGATAGTTAATATTGATGGGTGACACTGTGTACATGTAAAACAAGAAATGATGAATCACTGATTTACTTCAGCCTGCAGAGGAGGCTGAGGCCAGCATGCCCCAGGCTCGCAGAAGTGTAATAACATCTTCAATAACTGTGAAGTGCTGAGAGTGGTTTACATGCTTTTCCAAAGATAGTGGGCACAGCAGCATAACGTCCTGGGATTTGGAGGAAAATGTCATATTTCACCCTCCTCTGGAGGATCAGTTTGTGTTACACCATGTAGGCTTGAGTGCAGTGGGGAATGTTTTCTGCTTGCAGCATGTGACCAGTTGGTATATTCACATCATGGCCTAGTGTGGGATGAAAACCAGGGATCCACATATCTTTACAGAGGAGACCTGGAAGAAATGATCTGTAGGGGGGAAATGCAGGAAGTACCATCTGCTTTGGGGACACAGAGGATCAGGAGAGACAGAGGGTATCTGTGAATGAAGGGTGAATGCTCAGCTGACTGGGGCTTTTTGGAGGGGTTCTCCTTCTGTCAAGGCATGATGGATTAAACAAAGCATTAAATAATGCATATTGATGCTAAGCTGAAATATTTTCAGTACCTAAAGTGACAGAACTTTTAGTCAGTAGTGTCAGTCAGAAGGCTCCTACTTGGCTCTGCTGGGAGATGCCAAGTTGACAAGTGAAATCCCCATTTCTCCCACATGCCTGGTGCAGACTGGCTTCCTTCAGTGCCACCTGGGTGCCTTCTGGGTTGGAAATGGGTAACTGCACTTAGCTGAGACTGATGTGCCCTGCTGCAGTTCTGTTTCAAGGCAAAGGATGGCTGAGATGGGGAAAATGCAGAGATAAAAGACCAAGTGACTCATTTATTTTGTTCATCAGCAAGCAGACAAAGAGCTCATTATGAAAATTAGGATGGGGGGGCTGATTTTTAGAAGCCACTTGATTAGTTTTGTGTTTGTTCCACACACTGTTGTGTTTAGTTATGTTGGCATTTACATGGGCTTGAGGAGGCTTTGAAGTTATCAGGTCACACCTTATTAACAAAAGCTGAGGGGGACAAGGGTGGGTCACACTTTTGGTGTCACCTTTGTTTATCTGGAGACTGTTTTCTGTGTGACCCGGTTCACAGCTCAGTAAGGACCATCTCTGCCCTTCCACCAGTCTCAATATCTCAGCCTTAATGTCTAATATTGCACTTCCCAAAGAAGGCATCCAAAAGCAAGACATTTTGGGGAAAAAGGCAAGTCTGCTTTTGTGCTTTAATGTATTCAGATCTCCCTTAGTCGTTTAAGGTGGACTTAAACTGCCTAAATTTCTGGTGTTCACTCAAGTTTCTGATCCTGAAGTAACTCATCACTGCTGAGGAACTTTTTCTTAATACAGTGATTGTCATCTACACAGAGTGGGCAGAGAAGGTGTTGTGCAGGTGTTTGGGGACTTGTGTTAGAACCCTTAATTTTCCTTTTTATATAGGTAGATACAACCCTGTTTACTGAAATGGGCTTCAGAAACCACTTTGGGGAAAGTATTTCTGAGGTGCACAGAAAAGGCAAAAAAAAAGTGAAAAAGTTGTGACCCAGCAGCAAATTTCATTCAGGAGGTGGGTATTATATACCTGTACTTCACACCTATAGTGGTATTATGGGCTGACAGGTGTGGTTCAGATCAGGAATCAGGATAACACTGACACCACAGGCTGAGTCTTTATTGCAAAGGAGAGTCTAAACCTCAGAGAAATGGTGAGTTGCTCCCTTTCCCTCAGCCCTTAACATCACTAATGCCTGTGAAGTGGGTCCTTGTTTTATCTTCCTTGGTGTTCCACCTCTAATTGACAAACTCTGGACCACAGAGCAGGAAAGGGTTCAGAAGGGCCTCACTCCCCTGTGCTCACTGAGTAACCCTTGGGTTTGGGTACAAATGGTACAAATGGCAACAAAAGTTTGGCTTCAGTCTTTGTTAAATGAGGCCAGAAAACAAACAGGCCCCAGGGAGGGGGGAGGAGGAGCCACGTCAAAAAGTAATTCAACATGAAGTTCATGTTTTGTAATTAATGTGTGTTGAGTTTAGATTTTGTCACCTGAGTCAGGGCAAAATGGAAACATTTCATGGTACATTTGGTAAATTAAAATCCTTAAATCGTTGTATTTACAGCTGTAATTCAGTGGTATTCTCTAAATAACACAAACAAAAGTGCCCCTGTTTAACTTTGAGTTTACAGCTAATGGAGAGTTTGACTTTTCAACTATGTGCATGGGATTTTTTTCCTTTTTCCTCCTTGCTAAGAATAATACACTATTATGTTAAACTTCTCTCTGTACACTGAAACAGAATTGTTATTGATGATTAGGTGTCAGATTCTGCTTCACAGAGGAAAGGAAATCTGAGGAAAGACTGGATTATATCCTCTGGGAAAGCTGGGCTAGTGAAGCTGGCCAGTACAGGGGGGGCAAGGCTGTAAGGAGAGACTACCAATTCTGATCAATATTAATAAGTTGGTATATTCTTGCTGGCTGATTGTCCAATCATGCACTAATATAACTTCTAAAATGTGTTCTGGAAAAATCATTTTCTAGCCTTGATATATTCCATAATAAGGTTTGGATTTTGAAGGCCTATTGAGCCTTTTAATTTTTATAGCAGCTACTCTAATCCTCTTAAACAAAGTATTTATCCAGAAAAAAACCTAACCTTAAACACATTTCACAGATAGCTTCAGGTTGGTTTGTATTTCTAGACTAATTAAAAAAAAAAAATCTACATTAAGTTCAAAACAAGGTCAAGAAGTAATTCAGTCTCTGATCACCATGTTCTGTTTAGTGTCCATATGATCAAGTCACAAGAAAGGTCATGGGATTTCATTTTCATCCCTGTTGTTAAAGTCTACGTGTTTAGATAATTGGAGCCACTGGACTGGTTTGTCTTCGAGCTGGGAAGGAGTATTTCAAAGTGGGATGTGGTGTCATTAGTGAAAAAGAAATGCAGCCTTGGGAGAAATGACAGAAAAAGGAGGGGAAGGTCGTTGTGGCATCAGGCACAACGATTGTTTGTCTAGTTCTGTTTTAATCTTCAGTGTATCAGAATTGCACACCAGGGTTTGTTGTCCTCTGGGGCACACCTGAACCACAGAGGGTTTTCCCTTCACTGATGTGGGTGCAGAGGAGATGGTCCATGAAACCAGGGCAGGTCCTTACACAGTTCTGGGACAGTGAAGTCCTTGTTGTGGAGGAGCTGATCCTGCAGGACAGCAGTGACTGCACCACTGCTGCAGCCCTGAGTGTCTCTGACATTCCTGTGGCACCTGGTACCTTCCCCAGCCCCAGTGGAAGACAAAACAAAGCTTTAAATGATCTTTCCTTTGGGGAGGGCAAAGAGGATGAAGTTGTTCATTTATTGAAAGGAGATAAGAATGCTGGTGGTAGGTGAGAGTGGTACAGGAGGTGTCCAACTGCACATAATCAAAACCCAGCTAGTTTTTGGAGGTTATTCCAGGCAAATGCCTGCTAGGAGTCCTTTCCTATAATAATATCCTGAATACAAGGCAAGGTTTCATGTTTTCTGTCTCCTTTTCTTGCCTCCCTCCTTCCACCAGGCTTCTGGTTTCTATCTGATGACGTCAGACTAAGGGTCAGCAGATGACAATAGATCATTTTTATTTGGTGCTTTTTCACTGGCTCTCACACAGCAATGGTCAGAGTTCCCAGAACAAACCCTGCTTGGACATAGCTGTTCTCTTTTATCTGTGAGCATGTCCCAAGTCTTCCCCCATGCTGTTCAGGGGAAGTGTGAGGAGTGAAAATGCTCCACTCACATATTGAGGGTTCCCCCTGGGCTTTTGGTTTGCAGTGTGTGGTACCTGTGGGTGCTTCTCAGGTCCCCTGTGTGTCAGGGGCTGCCCCCCGTGCTGCAGTGAGCAGGGCCTGGCTCTCCACTCCTCCCCCAACACAGCCATTTCTACCCTGTGTTGCTAAAAAGAATTTAATTAACTCTTCAAATGTTTCAGTTTCATGACAGGAGTATTTGCCTCGAAGCTTTTCACATATCTTTGCAGAAGAAAAGCTTTATATCTACATAACATTCCTGTGAGGTTTTGAAAGGTTACCCTTGGGTCACTGACGTTGCTTTTGGTACATCTTCCACGGGCTTGGTTTGTTTTGGCTTGACCACTGCACTTGGGCACCTCCTTGGTTGGTGACTGTCACCTCAGGATTTCAGTTGCATAGGCTGATGTAGTTCTGAGGCTTCTTCCTGACAAAAAAAGGCTGGACAGACTCTGTACGTGTAACAAAACGAGTTGTATAAATCTGTATTTCCCAGCTAGGATCTTGGGATTTTCTGCAGTGAATCTACGTAAGAGAAACCACTTTTGTGCTTTTAATAACAGGCAAGGTTATTATTATTATTATTATTATCTTGCAGTTTGCTGGGACCTTGTCAGATGGTCTGGGAAAGACCATGGATAACAGGCATCAGACGGAGCGGGAATACATCCGGTACCACGCTGCAACCAGTGGGGAGCACCTGGTGGCTGGAATCCATGGACTTGCACATGGTAACCCTTAGCTGCAGTTTTAACTCATTTCTCTCTTAAAAGTAATGATGGGATTGCAAAGAACAGTGGCTGTTACTGCTGGGGGATTATCTGAAGCCAGGGCAGTGGAGCTGTCAGAGGTTTTATGTTTGAATTTGAGTGGGGGCAGGTTGGGGTGAGGGGATTGTTTGGTTTTAAAGTTGACAGAAACTCCATTTAAGAATCAGGTCTTATCACGTGTAACTGGAAGCTTTTTTCCAAATTATAATGAAATCTCAAAGAGAGTTCCCCCAAAACATCAATTTCTTTGTAAAGGTATAAAACACCCACACAAAAAGGTTTTTTTTGAGGGCCAGACATTAAAATTAAAAATGGGTATGGCTGGATTGTGGCTTTCTTATGTTTGCTTTCAGTTCCAGAAACCTGAGTTTCCTTGGAATCAGTACATCAGTTTAAAGTAACATTTCACCAGTTGGGTTATTTTGTGGGTTTTTTTCAGTCTACTGAGAACTAGAGACATGACTTTGTGTAAAAAGCACTGGGCTAGTCTTAATTTGGCCAGAATCTCACATCAATTTAGTTCATGATTTATCTGTTGAAGAAGGTTAAATCAATACAAGCCAAGTTTAAATCAAATATTTATATTTTGCATCATCTTGACTCAGTTTGTTTAAATGTTATTCTCTTAGTGTAACTGTTGCAGCCTGTGCAAAGCTGAGCTGGCTTTCACTAAAACAGGATCTTTTCTGTGCCGAGAAAAGTCGTTTTGCTTTGGTCATAAAGAGACACTGTAGGTATGAAATGCATCAAGAGATGTTTCTCTCGTGTTTGCTGTACAGTCTGACATAAATTACATTGGTAGAAGTGGAGGAAACCTAAAATATGTCAGTCTTTGCTGAACAGTCCATTCTAAAAGCACTTCACTGTGTTGTTTTATCCAGTAATTAGCGTGACTGTTCTAGTCCTCATTCTGTGGCATTTTTAAATGCTTCCCATTCAACTTTTTAAAAAAGAAAAGAACTGCTAATTCCTACATTTCAACAGACAGGATTTAACCATAAACTATAGTTACTCAAGAGGAGGGATTTAAATAGCTTGGGCTTTTTGAGCTTGGCCGTGGAGATGCTGCCTGGTCTGTACTCCACTTACAGCCCTCAGAGGAGCACCTGGCTGAAAGCTGGACAGGAGAGGCTTGAGCCAGGGCACTAAAAACTGATATTCTAATTAGGGAGATGTGAAATCTGTAAAGTGTGTTCTCAGACACAAGTTCCAAGTCTTTTGAAGCCTCAGCAGGTTCTCGACTTCTCAGAGCATTGAGGTTCTTAGGAAGGGAAACGTGCACAGAAATGGCTGTTGGCATCATCACAGCAAAGTCACTTAAAGTGCCAGTTTAAAATAACTGACTTCTTCCAATGGAGAAATGCACTTTTCTATTTGCTGTCTCAAATTGTATCAGCTTTTGTCACCTTATAAGTAACTGCTTTACCTGTGCAATAGATGAAGACAGTGTAAGTGCCACTGGAAACAAACCAGTATAAAATATTTTAAAATACACATATTTAGTAGTGAATTAAATCTTTGAGGGATATTATGGTCTGTAGGTATGTGTGTGTATGCTACATGTACAACAGGTAACGTTAATTTGGTTTGAAACATGAAATAACAGTAAATCATGTAGGCGACAGCATCAGATGGGACTTTTCAGAGGCAATAATTCTGGCCTAACTTGCTGTTCTTGTCTTTACCAGGTATCATTGGAGGACTGACAAGTGTCATAACTTCCACAGTGGAAGGTGTGAAGACAGAAGGAGGGGTCAGTGGTTTCATATCTGGCCTTGGGAAGGGGCTGGTGGGCACCGTGACCAAACCCGTGGCCGGAGCGCTGGATTTCGCCTCGGAAACGGCTCAGGCAGTGAGGGACACAGCCACCCTGAGCGGCCCCAGGTCAGCAACCACTTCATATTCCTGAGCAACAATACTGGAAAACTGGGTATTAATACCTGCTGCAGTCTCTGATCTGATTACCTTTCCTCAGGCAAAGCAACAATAATTTAATCAGATTTACCGTGAGCTGTGATCAGTGCTGTGGCCCGTTTCATTCCATTTGATTTTGTTTAATAGATGGCATTTGCTGATACTGTAACAAGGGTGAAATTTGCACAGAAGAGCTGCAGCATAAAATAGGAATTATTAAGCTGCAGCATTAGATCAAGCAAAATTTTTAGAATAGCTGTCTGTAATGAGATTAAACTTCTACTGTGGAATCCTCATGCAGAATTGAAATGAAGGAGTTCTTCTCCCTGCTCTACCTCCACCTTCCATTTAACTGTAGAAAAACAGCTCTTCAAAGGTTTGAAGAGTTCAGGCATCAACATATTGTCATTATCTTCTCATTTTCATTTTGTACACTAGTTCTCAGTTATAAGGGGTGTGGCTGGGTGCCCTTCTGTGCCCATGGTTATGTGCTTCCCCATCCTCCCGTGCCTGTGAGGGCTCAGCACATCAGGGCAGATGCTTTGGTTTCTTCCCTGTGGTCAGTTCCAGGCTCTACAAAATAATGATGGTTTTACTCAAAGTAAAAGAATGTTGATTAGCACTGACTGTGAGTGTGGCAGAGAAGGGCCAAGTTCTGAAAGGGAACTGCTCTGAGAGAAGAGATTTTATGCTCTTTGTGGCCCAGAGTTCACTTGATAAGTTCTGTTGTGTGTGCATGACATTTCTGTGCTGGAGAAGTGAAAGAAAACCCTAAGTGAGGTTGTATTGTCAGAAAGCTTGGAGAAAAATGTTTGCAAAATGTTGGGGTTTCTGCTTGTTTCGTCTTCCCATTTGGCTTTTCCATTTCCTGTGTTTTATTATGCCACTCTTGGAACCCTGAAGGGTCTACACTGGGGATTGAGTAAGGAACAATAACCTTGATGAGGTGTGAGTGAGGTGTAGGAAGCTTGAAGAATGACCCAAGGTGTGCCTTGCTGTGAAAATGGAAGTGTGTACACGTGTGTCTTACATAGTTGGTACTTACCCCGATTTGTAAAACCGAGAGGTCAAGGATTACAATTTGGTAAGTGCATTTACATACACAGAATTAAATGAGAACTCCAAGTGCATCCCTGAGAAAACACATCTAGTGTTTCACTTGGACATGTCTTAAATTTGTGACTGTACAGATTGATTGATACCAAGGTGGGGAGAAGCACACCTGGCTGTGCTGTAGCTGCATTTCTGAATTTTTGACCCAGCTCTGGGTTTGTTATAGTTTGTTTCAAGACATACATATTCTCAAAATTCACGGTTTGACATACTTCTGAGACAGTGATTGTGTTATAACAGTTGCCAAACTAGACAACAACTGGGAGAGAGAGGGTGAGAGGCTCTCCAGGCAGCCTGATCTTGGGCTTGTGTTTCCTTTGGCACATATTTCCCTGTAACTTCTTAGCTGTCAATTAAGAGAAGAGGTTAAGACAGATGAGCTGAACCACGTTTTGGTTCCACTAGATTCTGAAATACTGTTGTCACTGAGAAATTATTTTAGTGTCTACACACACCCTGCAGAGTTTCTGACCCAACAACCTTCTACAAGAGGAAAGAAGAAAGAATGGAAAAAAAAAAACCAACCTTTCCCAAGGTTACTCAATCACTGCAGTTCTCCAGTCCACAAAAGTCTGATCAAAACCTTTCTTGGATAAACAAATGTGCCTGAGAATATGTAGATAGTGTGAGAGGGGTGTAAAAAACCCCAGAAAACCCACCTCCACCTATAAGCAACCTCGCGTTCGTGTTTTGTTTGGTGTGGGGGTTTGATGTGCTTATATAATGAAGCAACCAAATGGTTCTTCTGGGGGTTTAAAAAAAAAAAAACACAAACCCACACAACAAAGGGTTTGTCCTTGTTTCAGGCTGCTGTGCACCACTATCCCCCCGCCGCATTTGTAACTGCTCAAGTATGTGTGGTTTGGAATGAGAGGAGAGCAACGTTCCAAACCCAAGCTCCTGGCTCCACTCGAGTGTTCTGCTGGAGCCTGCTGGGCTGGGGAGGCTCTTCCAAGCTCAGCACACAAAAGCAGCCAGCCCTGATGGATGTGAGTGTGTGACAGTGACTGATCTGCAGTGCAGTTTGGAACACTGGGAGCTCCTGAGCGTGGCAGGAGCAGTTTGACCTGACCCTGAGACTGACTCCGTGTGTGCACGTTCCCGGGGCTGGGGCAAACCTGAGTCAGCCACTTAATTGCAGTTGCATTTAAATGGCAGGATATGTGACTGTAAATTACAGGCCCCTTGCAATTCTCTAATTACGTGGCTGAATTTTAAAAAAAAGCTCTGAATTTCAGCTGCCTGACTTTGAACCATTGGATGAGGTTCGAGTGGGATGAAGAATTTTAATTGAGGTGGTGGGCTTTCCTAAAAGACGTGCTCTAATTCCAGCAAAGTTCCTGAATGGAACAGAACGCTGTGGCTAGGGTTCCTGTGATCAGGCTACATGGACATGAGGCTTTTTTGGCCTCAAATGTATGGATTTGTACTGGGACAAGCCATGTGTTGGGAACATGGAGCCAATATGGCTGAGGCACAGACAATGCCTTTAGAGCCTAAGGGGTGATGGGTTTAAAGGATTGAAGATATTTCTTTAAATCTGACTTTAGGCTGGACTGTTTCAAGGCTAATCTTATTAACTTATTATCTAATCATATCATTTATTATGCTTGTTATTTATGAATAAATCTGCCTTAATACCTTTAGTGCAGAGGAGAGCATAAAACAGTTGTTGACAATGCAGCATACATCTAATTTATACACAGTTAATGCCTGTGACTTGATACCTTTTTCGAGTGGGTTTATGTGTTCCAAGTACTCCAGTGTCACATACAAGAGTTCTGATTATTTCCATATTTGTCATATACTGCCAAAAGTCTTAAAGACCAGTTCAAAACAGGAAAGCTGTTGTGTCTCTGGATATGCTTGGAGAGCTCTCGCCTGGAAACGTGTTTTACATCCTAGTGCAGCACAAGTAAAGAACATTTATATTTAGATGTGTGTCTAATCTAACAAGTAGTGCAGGAAACTGCCTTTATGGCTTTCTCTCAGGCTTCTGCCAGGTCAGTGCGAGTTTAAGATTATTCTTGGGCTGTTGCTACAAGGGTTTGTGTTCTTTTCTGAGAGTCACAACATGAAAATTAGAAGTAAGGAGATAACTCCATGACCCCCCCAATTCCAATGAATTCTGTCTGTGAGCTAGACTGTACTAGTAAAGAACATGAGATTGGCAAGCCATTAATGGTCACAGAAAAGTGTTATGTAAATATTTGGTTCTTTTAAATGTACTTCCCCTGGAAAGCAACAGCCTGTGCTGGTTGTTCCTTTGCTCTCCACTTCCAACACACCACTGGGAGATGTGCAGTGAGGTTTCAGAGTTGGAGACAAAGTCAACAGCAGGTGATTTTAAATTAATGTTTTTTGCCTTTGTGCATCCACATCTCTGTTAGCTGTGATTTGTACAGTAAGGTCAAAAGCAGTGGGGTTGAGAGTATCAGTGACAGTGAGAAGTAGAAAATATGGACCTAATTGTATGGAGCAGTAGGTAAAATAAACTGCCAAGAGTATATTCTCAAGGTTCTCAGGTTTTACTGGTTAATATTGCTTGAACCTCTGCATGTGTCCCAGATTCTGTCCTGACCTTGGACTTGATCTAGATCTGACTTTTAGAGTCTTTACAGCAATATCATTCACTTATGGGCCACAGTTCAAGGCCACACATCAAGGAGACATTATTCTCCTGGGAAGCCCTTCTTAAGATTTGCTTAGAAGCCAGAGAGAAAATACATTTATCACTCTAATCAGTGAATGACTTGAGCAGTGATTTCCTTCATATCCTTCCTTCCTTTTCCCAACGGGATAGCAGGTCTTCCCTATAATCTTGGAGCAGGTTTGTCCCTTTTTCTTGCTCTAGAGCTCTTTCTCTTGCTCTAGCTTGTTTGTCCCAGCCTTTGCACAGCTGTAGCCAAGGGCTTTTCCTCAGCATCAGCCCAACCTCCCATCCTCAGTCCCTGTCCAACTGGATCTTATGGGTTTACATTCCTCTGTTAGTCTGGGTTGTTACACTGCTTTTATGGAGCAGCTCTGAAATCCCCCCAGTGTGCAGGTTGCCATCAGTGTGGTGTGAAAAGAGAGCCAGACTGTGCTCTCCAAGCCATCCAGAACTGTGTTGGCTGCCTTTACTGCCCTATCACATTGCAAATGGATATCTAGTTTTCTGCTTGCTGTTTTCCCAACCCAGGAGGGGTTTTTTTTTAATGTTTTGTTTTATTTTACTGCTTTGCAGCTATCTCCTTGTCATTTAATATTTGCCTTCTGGATTATTTTTCCCCAGATGAACCAGGTTGCAATTTTGCAGGTTGAATCCCATTTAATTTCCTGCCATGTTTCTGACCTCTTCAGGTCCTTTAGTACTTCACTGTCCTCACTGGAGTTTTAAACACCTCCTTATTTGTCCTCCAAATTTAGTTTCACATCACTAGATCCTTGAAGTTAAGCAAGCCTGGGGTTTTGTCTGCACATTTTTCAGCACCTCAGTAGATGCTTCTTTTTCTGTGACAAGTATCACCTGCTCAGTGTTCTTCTGTTAAGTTTTATTTTATCACTGGTAACTTGCTGTAGTTCATTTGGAGAACCTGGCACTGTTCTTGAAGTGTCTCCTCTTCGTTGTTGATTTACTTACAGTAAATGTGGATTTCCTTGTGGGAGAAGTAGTTCCCCAAACTGCAGCCCTTGTGCCTCTTCAGGCACGTTTCACCTCAAAACAGGCTGATTTCATCTCAAAACATCCATTTCTGTATGAAAATGCACCAAAACCTGAAATGATCTCTAAATAAATGAAGCTGCCCTTTAGCATAAACAGAAAGTGGTTCTCTGTTCCCTTTGCCTATTCAAGGAGTGCTTCTATCTGCCATGAGACACTTCTGGCTTGTACTTGTAACTCTGGTTTTCTGTTCTATAGCTCTCTGTAGGAATGTGTTGGGGGGGTTTCTTGGTTCTCCTCAGGTTTTACTTTGCAAAGGAATGACTCAGATGAGGGAAGTGCACACGTCTCATGCTGTACATCAAGGAACTAGGAGGGCTTTTTGTCAGAGAGGGCTCGAGTGATTCTTTGCCTGGGAGTGGAATCCTGTCAAGACTGCTTTGCATGCTCACTCTTCTTAAGGGGAAAGTCAACTTCCTCTTAAAGCTCCATGGGAGGAATTCAAGCAGTTGAGACTTGTGGTGACTCTTCTGGAGCTCCTAAAATCAGGAGAACTGAGGATGGAGTGCAGTTCCACCCTGCATTTCACTGCACTTCTGAAGCTCTACATGCTCATACAGTGGCTAATCATAAAGAAGTCAATCTTTAATTAATAAAACTTATTCTTTCAAGAAATAAAAATATAATTTTGAAAGGGATATGACTTTAGAAATAAAGGAGAGTGGAGTTAAACCCAAGAACTTGTGTGTGAGAAAGAAATACAGGGAGCAGGTTTTTCCTCTGTGCCCTCCTCCAGCACTGACAGGCTGGAAATCTCACAGTTTGTTCCCTTTGCCTTCCCCCACTGGAACAAAGAGCTGAAGGACAATTCCTTGGGAGCACAGGCTCTGTTCTTCACAATAAAGCAGAATTTGCAATGCATGACTGAAGAAAATAACTCTGATACATGTAGTTTTCATGGTTTTTTTTTAATCCACAGGATGCAGTAAAAGAAAGATTGAACCTTTAAAACGTTGAGTTTGCTTAATCATATTTTATTGCAGAGCCTATAATTCTAAAGCCACATGTATAAAAATGTCAGAGTTTCTAGAACAATACATTGCCCATTGCTTGTGGCCAGCAAAAGTCCAGATGATTTGGAGAATCCAAACTCTGCACTGACATATCCCTCTCCCTTTCCTTTTTAGAGGGTTGAGTGGGATTGGTTTTACAGCAGGTACCAAACTCTTAACACTTTTTTGTGCATTATTGCAAATACCCACTGTATGTCTGAATAATGTTTCCAGGAGAGTGTTTCTAATTGTCTGCAATTCCAGAGACCATTTATATTTGGAGCACTCAGTTGTCTAGAGTTGGTTGTCTTTGTCCCCTTTTTTGACCTTGACTCAGTTTAACTATTTGGAAGGAGTGGAAGTAAAAACCACAGTGTTTGGACCTACAGCAGCAACATAATCCTTCATTAATATTATATAGATGTGGTTCTTTTCACATCTGCTCTATAGGAATGTTTTTATGTAATAGGAGGTTTAAGGGAAAAATAAGCAATTATGGGTTAGGCAATGTTTAATCATACAGGTCTTACACTTTACATATGTTACACTGATGAGCCTCTGGAGATTGAGCTAGACTTGGAGCAGAGAGAGGAAAACCTCAGAACAACCCCCTTACCTGTTTGTAAAAGACCCTTTTCCAAGCCCAAGGTTCAAGTTGCTGAGGCTGTTCATTGCAGCTCCCTCACATTGTGCCTCTGGGGTTTTGTGCACCCTGCCTTTTAGCAAAGAAGCTGTAGATGGTTTAAATTCCAAAAGGGAGGGCTAAACCTTTAGTTAAGACTTATGTAACTTTTTGCTTTGCTGTGACAGAATGTATTAAACTGAACACAAACCTGGCTTAAGAAAACTGCAGTCACTGGGTTCACCACTGGTGACACATCTGTTGGCATTAAACAGGGAGGCTTTGTGAGGGACTGGCTGTCATCCTAAATCCCAGCAGCTCTTCTGTGAGGAAGAAGGGTTTCCCATTCAAACATTAGTATTTAACTTGACATTTGAGGGCAGAAAGACACCCTGGATGCTTTCAGACTGTGGTCAAGGGAAGAGAGGCTCTGGAAGGGAATGTTGTGAGGGGAGGACTGATGGAGAAAATGGAAAACATTGACGTGAGCAATGCTGAGGAGTTACCTGAGCATAAAATGTGAAGTTGTGTTTTTCTTTAGATGTCCATTCATTAATAGCAACAAATAGTTTCATAAAGATAGTGAATGCAGAGTTCTTACTGTGGTGGTCTCCACAACCCCAAAATATTTACCTGTGCCTTGGTAAGTTCCTCTCTAAGGGCAGGTGCATTTCCAGCCCTGGGGAAAGGTGCTGCACCCAGCAAGCTGTGCCCAGCCAGGGTTAAACTGCTGCTCAGGCTGGGTTCAGAGCAGACACCAGGGCCAGCCTGATGGCACTGTGGGGCACTCACTGCTTTGGAAAAGGTGTGAATAGTGAGGAAAAGGTGTTGTGTTGTATTAGGCTGGTCTGGTGTGAAAAGAGAGATGGCTGAAAATGGACATTGTGGGCACAGTACTTGCTCCCTTCCAGTGCAACATGTCTGGAGGCCGTGGAGAAGTTTCTTGGGACACACAGACTTTTGCAGTAGGTGACTAATGTTTTCCAGTTTGGTTAAATCCAAGGCACTGTCATGTTGGCCTGGTGTAGTCCATCAGAAATAGAAGTAATTATGAACTTCCTTCTGAAAAGAGCTGATAAATCCTTTGTTGGATTTACCACAGATTTATTCTACTACTTAAACTTAGTGTGACATGAAGCATTTGCTTCACAAAGTGGAATTCTTCCTCAGTGTGCCCACTTCACAGTATTTAGCTGTTAACTCAAAGGAATGCAGCTAGACAGGGAGAAAGTTTTATGTCTTCTGGAAATATTTGTATTTCTAGAGCCTGCATGTTCTGTCTAATTATCTTCTATTTCAGCCAAAGGTTTTGGGTGCCAAGGCCAAAAGGGAAAAGGAACACCTTTTACTCTGTTGCATGTTTTCTGGTATTCATGTGGTTCTTAGATCACAGAATCTCTGCTAAAGGATGCTGCTGTCTTGGAGTATTCTGTGTAGCACTTGTCTTGGGTGGAAACAATTCCAGAGAGCTGCTGATTTAACTAGCCTGCAGTGGTGCCTCCTAAAATAGAATTGGAGAGTCTTTGGAAAAGAAAAAAAATATTATATTCATTCATTAGCATCAGCAGAACCTAGTACAAATTCATCAAAGACTGGGCCATAAATTATTTGCAGTTTCCATTCACAGATTTGCCTGCTCAGAATGAGGTGGGATAAGGTGGGAGCGTCTGCACCTCAGGAAGGAACAAAAGCTTTATTCAAACCAGCTGGAATGTCCTGAGTTCTGCAGAGAACCCGTCGGGCTCGAGCCCCACGACTGACAGACATCTCATCCACATTCTGTGGGTTTTCATAATCTTCTGGCCCATTTTCTAGGATTTTCAGTTCATAAAAATAGCAGGAAAGATGAAACTGGTGTAGTGCAATAGGAGTATAGGATTTGTTTATTTACTCATTTCTAAGGCACAAATGGCAGGAGCTGCTCCCCAGTGTGACCTCCTGGCCTGACACAGCTGCTGCTGGTGCCAGAGGGGTGAAGTCTGGTACAACGGGTCTGGGCCATTCCTGGGAATGTCTTACTAGTCTTAACAGGGATGGAGGTAAGTGTGGATATTTTGTATGCTGAACAATGAGTCCATGGGCACCTTCTGTTGCCTGCACAACCAGGGAGAGTCCTTGGGGATTTCCGTGTATGGATTTGCTTCTCTCGTGTGGATTTGGAATAGAGTCTGTCGAGTTGTCTTTCCGTTTGCCTTCACTCCTGGTGATTTTGCCTTGAGGTTATGTTAAAGGTTTCTGCACATCCTTCAGTTTGTAACCTGCATCAAGAAGTGCCCTTTAATTACCACAGTAATCAGCTTTGAGTAGAGAGTGTCTGACCATACCCAGAGATGGACTTTTTCCATCCTCAGACCAAATACAAAGATGTAGGAAATACCCATTTTAGACAAAATTAAGATCATCTCTCCATGCTGTATTTCCAGTCATTTTGTCCCTTACTAGAATTCCTTACTACATCCTAAATATCAGGGCAGCAGGTTCTCTGAGGTTACTCCCCGTGTTTAAAGCAGTGGAAATATTAAACCGTGCAGCCGGTCAGGTTTGCACTGACAGGTTTTATTTTCAAAACCAAGAGATACAGCATTGCTTTAAAACTAATACCACTTCTGAGCAGTGCTTTAAGCCAGCTTAGTCGGGGTTCATATTTATGCAGCAATTACAGGCTTACTTGAAAAGCAGGAGAGCTCAGGGCGAGGTGTGTTCTCAGGGCTGTTTACCTGTTACTAGACAGACTTTTCCCTGTCATTACCGGGAGGTTTTGTGTTCAGTCCCACTCCGGAGCCGGTAGATGGGAGCCCAGGGCCTGCTGGGATGGGGTTTTACACTTGTGCTGTCCTTTTGCCCTTCCCCTGAACTCTTTTCATTTCAGTCATGAGCAAACAGTCAGTGCCTGAACTAACAACCCCGCAATCCTCCAAAGCACGCTCCTTACAGTACCAAACAAAGGGAGGCCCGCGTGGGCCGGCCCAGGCCAAGGAATGCAGCTTCGGGGTTCTGCTCCATAAATTTAACCAGCACGACAAAAAGGAGATAATATGAGCCTTCGTGATGATCTGAAAGGGGGAGGTTTGTGTCCCATTGATTGCGGTCTGGCCCCGCGCCAGCCCCGAGCCTGACCGACAGTTGAACCATATCGTTAAGGCGTGTAATACAGCTCGAGTCTTGTACAGCAGCCAATGAGTACATATCCAGAGGGCAAAAGTTTATAAAGAGTCGAGGCTGTCCTGTTTAACCCTCTCACACTGCCTGTAATGTACACTGCTGCCATTCAGAAATAGGCACTTCGCTATTAAAATGTAAACCTTCGACTTGCTGTGCTTGGAAAACATACATGTGTGTCTGATTTCTAATGTGCAGCAGATTTATAAAGTGATCGCAGAAAAATATGTAAAACTGATCTTTTTATTTTTTTTTAACCAAAAAAAAAAAAAATCCAACACAGTGCTTTTTTTTTCAGCACTGCATTATCCAGAGTTACTTTTTTTGTTCAGGGACGTCTTCTGGGTTGTTCTGCAAACTCTTTCATACAGATGGAGCTATTTATTGCCTTGATGTCACCTCATTTAGCATGTGGCTGGTATTTTTATAGATAATTTTTTCACCTAATGTTGCTGTTAACATGTGGAATGCTCTTTATCAGTTTTGTAAGTACAGCCAGCCTATCTGAATTGTTCTTGCATCTGTGAACTTTAAAAATCAAAACAAACCTTGCGAGTAGCTTTTTGTTGGGTGAGGTTTGTGCTGGAGGACTTTGCTGTGCCTGTTGCATCCCCAGTTGTAGTAGCTGAGAAGTATAAAAGGAGGGACTGAAAGAGAGAAAGATCCAGTCATCAGAGTTGATTCACACAGTCCTTCATGCACACCCACAGTCTCTGTCCTGGTGCTGGGCAGGGCCCCTGGTTTCTTCTTCCCCAAAGTGGGTTTGGTTTCCCAGAAAGGCAGGAGTACAATGTGGAAGCATTTCTGTTATACTCCAAGTATTTTACACTCAAAGTGAAGTGACCGTGTTTGCATTTACTACAACTGGATATTGCTTGGCCAGCATGGATGGGGTTTGATGGGACTGTTATAAATGTGACTCCCTGGAATTGTCCAAGGCCAGGTTGGATGGGGCTTGGAGCAACCTGGGATGGTGGAAGGTGTCCCTGCCTGTGGCAGGGGGTGGAGTGAGTTGAGCTTCAAGGTCCCTTCCAACCCAAACCAGTCTGGGATTTTATGAGCACAGACACAAGACTAATGCTCCAGCTGCTACAAGGCCCTGCCTGGCAGCAGACAGGATTTAATATTTCAAACCCTCCACAGTGCCCTGAGGCTCAGCAGTGTAATGGCCTGGGCACTTTAGTTTCACTAAGGCATGTTCAGCTCCTGTTTCCAGATTGGTGTTTGCAGGAAATCCCTGCTAAGAATCTTTTACATCGAGTCAGAAGGTGAATGGGAGCATTTTTCAACATAATTTTGAGACAGGAAACTTTAAGGTGACAGCTGTAGCCATTCCTGTGATCCACACAGGAAGAGTCTGGGGGGAGTTGGGAGCTGAGTTGGCAGTGTTAGGTTTTGACAACTTCTTAAGCTTGGTGATGGCAAAGTGCTTGGAAAAGTGTGGGGTTTGCTGCACAGCTGTTCCAGGCAGAGGGGGGTTGTAAGGAAGTGCCAGAGGTTGATGCCCAGAGTATGGCTGTTGTCAGTGCAAGGCAGTTGTCTGGAATAAAAGCACATACACCTTATGCACATGTTGGATTTGTGATATGGATGCCATAATTAAGTCATGTCTCTTAACCCCTTCTCAATTCCTTTTGAACTCGGAGCCCGATGAGGTTGTGTACAGCCATAAACCCAGGGAATAGCTTTCAATTTGGTTTTGATCTGGTGTACACAAGAAGAGGGAAGGGGGAGAAGAGCTCCATCTCCAAGAAGCTGGCAGGAACAACCTCCATGATAAACAGTTGCTCCTTCAGCACACTGGATCCTCCTAAAGGCACGTCGGGTCAGCTAAAGGTCTGCAACATCTGAGCTGGGAGATCCCTCCAAAGAGGAGGGATTTGACTGTAAGTGGGAGGTTTTAACCCCAGGCACCATTTATTTGCATGTTTCTGCCTGAAACGAGCATTTTGGGAACACATTTAACAAGCACAATATATTCCATGCGTTCGCTGGAATCAACGGCCCATATGAGCTTCCTCAGATCTGCAGTCAGCAGGGAGCTGTCTGGCCCAGGATTTTACACATTCTTGCATCTAAGGGAGACATTCTGATGCCAAATCCAACACTCAGCTGACAGCACCGTGTGTGCATTTGAACACACCTTCCCAGCATCTGTGTTGGAAGCGGGGAGTGAATCCCGTGGCAGAGCTGTGCTGGATCTCTGGGATCAGACAATGACCTGCCTGTTGGGAACTGCACCCCAAAGTTCTGCACGGGGCAGGAGGCAAGTGCACTGAGCCCTTGAAATAAGAATCATCAGGGAACATGGAATCCAGGCTGCCACAGGTTTTCCTGAGATGAGGCCCAAGGCCTAATCTGAGATGCTGAGACCTGGCCCAGGAAATCCTGCTCTCTGTTCCTGCTGCTCGGGAAATTCAGGGCACGTTCCTGCTCGTTGCAAGGGGGTCAGCACGTGAAACAAAGTGAGTGCACCAGTGAGAAAAGATTTGTGGAAATTGTGGCTTTTTGGTGCTGTGCAGAGGTGTGCTGTGCAGAACAGCCCCTGCCAGACATGGCACACGTCTGTTCTCCTTTGTTCTCCGTGAGCCCCCCAGGTACAGCTGCAGCATCAGGAGCTGGTGGCTGTGATGGCTGAGTTTGGAGCTCAGTTTTTAAGGCAGACATTGTTCAGCACTTAATTGGCTCTGGCACTTCTGAGTGTGCTTTCTTTGGTGTCCTCACATCACGTCTGATGTAAGCACTGTCCTGCATTTCATGGACCTCATGTGCATGGGATGGTGATCCCATTGGAAGGCTGCAGGTGCAGGTCAGTCTGGAACTCCAGCAAGTGTGTCAGGTGGTTTAGTTGTGTATTTTATGGTAGAAGATAGAATCACAGAACCACCTTATCAGATTAAGTCACTTTTAATGTCTGAAATGCACTGAAGTCCCCTCAGACAAAGCACTCCCTGTATTTAGGAACCAGACTTTTCCCAGAGCCAAGTAAGAAAGATTTTGACATTATTTCTTGAAAAAGCCAGCAGCTATTGAAAATTGCCTCTTACAGTACCTGCCATTTTCCTTTGTTTGAATTAAGGTTGGTTTGTAATTATTACAAGGGGATAAAAACTGTTCCCAGGCTGGAAGTCAGTATGCCAGGTTACAGCCCAGAGCAGGCTTTTGGCAATAAATTTTATGCAAACCTGAAAAAACAAGTTTACAATGGAAACACTGACTGATTTTGAGCTGTACCAGAACCAGTAAGTTACTGCTTCACTGGGCTGGGCTGACAAGGTGGTCAGACTGGAACACACCTTTGCTGGTGACGGTTGCTGAAGTTTTGGCAGCATGAACTGGGTCTGGCTGAAGGAAATGATTCCTAGAGAGTGTGGGGGAGAGCCCTGGGGCCCAGGATCCCTTGGGAAGGTGCCCATGTTTGGGGGCACACCCAGGTGTGGCCCTGGGGTTTGGGTGCAGGCAGGTGGTGCAGCAGGTGGGGTCTCTGTGAGGAGCCTGGTCCATTAAATATTAATTTCAGGTGTCAGAATTCCATCTCCTTGCCCTGAGAGCTGTTGTTTGTGCAGGATTTGGGGTGTCCGTGCTCAGGTTTGGGTTTTTGAACAGATCTGTAGTTGCCAGTGCTGTTCTCTTACCCAGAGGACAGATGAGAGATTCCCCAGATACATATTTTAAATGAAAAGTCTAATGATTAATGTGTCAGTCATGGGGTTTGTCCTTGTTTTTTTCTCTCAGGAGAAGTTGCTACATTTCCTAAAGTTGTTTCATTGTGAATAATTATTCTGGGTGTGATACTGAGGAAACTGAAAGATGTAAATTTGTAAATAATTTCTAAATCATTTTAGAAGTGGGATAGTTTGTTTTAACAGACCAGCATCTGTTGATACGCACAGTTTGATGCCTTCTGAATTTTATTTTTAAGGTTTCTGTCAGGGCAGTCTGAGTACACTTCAGAGAAATTTTTTAGGTCCAGAAGACCCTCAAAGATGAGTAACAGTTCCTGTTCTCAAAACTACTGTGTATTTATGCACCTCTGCAGGAATCACATGTGCAGACCTGGTGGTATGAACCTGATGGGTGGGTACCTGGTAGGGATGAATGTGGAGAGAAGGAACAAGGACTGGGGATTCTGGAAAACCTGTGATGTCTCTTACAGAGTTTTCTCAACCTAAGTTGGTAAATAATTAATAATACCTGACCACTTCCTTCATCAGTGGGTTGGTGTTGTTTGATTACAAAACTTCTGGCTTAAAACTGGTCAACTGAACCCCAAGGATTCTTTGAACTGCTGAGCAAACACCAACCAGTTAAGGCTGTGCCCTGGTCCCAGTGTGCCCAGTGAGCTGGATGAGAGCTCCAGAGCTCAGCTGTGAGCAGGGCACAGCTCTGGTTGGCCTCAACCTCCAGTTAAGGCTGTGCACTGGTTCCCAGTGTGCCCAGCTCTGGATGCAAGCTCCAGAGCTCAGCTGTGAGCTGTGCCCTGGGCACAGCTGTGTTGGCCTCAACCTCCAGTTAAGGCTGTGCACTGGTTCCCAGTGTGCCCAGTGAGCTGGATGAGAGCTCCAGAGCTCAGCTGTGAGCAGGGCACAGCTCTGGTTGGCCTCAACCTCCAGTTAAGGCTGTGCACTGGTTCCCAGTGTGCCCAGTGAGCTGGATGAGAGCTCCAGAGCTCAGCTGTGAGCAGGGCACAGCTCTGGTTGGCCTCAACCTCCCACCACCCTCTGGAAGCCCTCTGTGGCTCCATCCAGCAGCACCACTCCCTGCTGTGCCAGGCAGACGAGAGGGCATTCCTGCCTTGTATTGCCTTTGTGTGCTTATTAAAAAGGAATCAGCAGATCTGCTGAGTGCCTGGGTAATGGGACCCAGATGTGGGCACCACCACTCGCTCTGCTTTACAAATCTGCAGCTTTGGGGATTTCATCAGCGTTGCTTATTATTTACAGAACGTAACTTGAGACAGTAGAACAAATTTTTAGATTAAAAAAATCAAGTGGTGTGGAATGTTTTTAGCTGTGCAGACCAAACAGAGCAGATTGCCAAGGGGGTGATGGACTAAATCAAAGCAGTTTAGGCTCGAACCAGTGGCACTGGGTTGGAAAGCTGCCGACCTTATCACTGAGATGGGAGTGATCTGTTATCACCAGGATGAATGTTTGAGCATGGAGGGACAGCAAGCACTGTACTTGTACTCTGAAGTGCTTCTTCCATTTAAAAACAAAAACCAAACCCTAAAACCAACCACAGCTCAGAATTGCCAAACCTTCCAGAAACCCACTGTGGTGCCCAGTACCTTCATAGTACTGGTACTTCCCTCTGACCTGCTTTAAGCCAGGTATTAGAAACCAGTGTTCACAGTTGTTCTAGTTCCTATGGGATTAAAAGGTCCTATTTTATTCCCACTTTTAGGGTAGTCTTGCTTGCAGTGCTTCAGATCCCTCCTCTCAAGGTACCTCAGAACATAGAGAAGGTGGCGTAGGTCAATGTTTATCTGAAGGATGGTTCATGTAAAACCCACTGCACAGTGCTGCTCCTCACTCCCACGGGGCTGCTTATCCAACCTTCCTGAAAGCAGGATGGGAAGTGTCTCAGCAAAATGTTACTGACTGGCCAATAGTTAATTAAGACCCACCTTATGCTGCAGACACTCCTTAGACTTGTCAGTAGAAGCTGTGGGTGGCATAGAGAGGTTTAACAGCTGATGGAGGCTTCTTGGATCAGTGATATTTTGCCCTTTTCCTGCTTTGAGAAGTTAAGAAGTTGGACAAGCAGCAAGATGTGAATTACACTGGTTGGAATTCTTTAATTTCTTTGGAACTTCGCCTCAACATTTTCCAATTCATGGAGGCAAACACATACTTTGGTTTACTGATTTGTAAGAGTTTTAATAGGTAAAAACAGGCAGGTGTTCGTTCATTTCTGGTGTAAGTTCAGAAAGACAACAGTGCTGTACCTGTACAGGTGAATCCTGCTCACATCCAAGAAACCCAAGGGGCAGGAGAGGTGTATCTAAGAAGTCTAAGGAGCAGAAGGCAAATGCTCTGTGTGCTGATGCTGGGCAGCTTCAAAAGCAAAGGTCATGGTCTGTGGGACTTTGCCCAGGTCTCTGGATCAGAAAGGCTGGAGGCAGTTCCTCATGCAGGGTCTTTACAAAGAGTCAGGATAGGAAGCAGAGAGCACTAATCCAAAATGGTGCATTTGGCTGGGAAATCAGTAACAGCAGTAGCCTGGAAGAGGGATGAAATAGCAGGGAGCAGCCCCAGAGTGATGCTGCTGGGAAGGGACAGGGCTCGGCAGCCTGTAACACAATTCTTCAGGGGCAGGGCGTTCCAGGAGCTTGAAGGAATTCAGAGTATTATTTTTTAACAAAATACTGCTCAGGGAGGAACCAAGCCTGCAGTGCTGTGGCCAATACTGACCTCTGATGTCTGTCAGCCCTCAAGTGTGTGCCTTTATTATTGCCATTTTTTAACAGACACTCAGAAAGGTAAAGTGTGTTAAACCCTGCTATGGATATGGTAATTAATGAGGATTTTTTCTTTTGTCTTAATTTAACTGCACTTTCCTGTTTCCACAACCCTTCAGTTTGCAGTCTACTGGCACTGTCCATCAGTGTGAGCTCTCTCTAGGTTGATATACTTCTATTTTCTGTAGAGCACTGAGAAGAAACAGTCAAATCAGTAAAGCTCTGCTGATAAATAGATCCCAATTCTGCAGACAGTAGACTCAGTTTAGGTTGCTTCTTCCTATTCATTTAGCCCCTGCCCTTTAGCCACTGCAGACACTTCTTGGAGATGAAGAACCACCCAGTGCCACGTCTTCCAGAGCAGGTCTTACAGGATCCATATGCTTTGTCTGTGAAGACCTTGGATTTTTGAAGGCTTTGTCACACCTCATATTTCAAAATAAGCAGAGCTGTGTGTGCTGACAGGTGTCAGTGGGAGGCAAAGGGCTGCCCCAGGTCACCTCTGTGTCTCTCGTGCAGGACGCAGGCGGAGCGAGTGCGGAAGCCGCGGTGCTGCCGGGGGCCCCAGGGGCTCCTGCCCCGCTACTTGGAGAGCCAAGCAGAGGGACAGGAGCAGCTCTTCAAGCTGACAGACAACATCCAGGATGAGTTGTGAGTACTGACTGACACAGCCATTTAAACTGCTCCGTTTGTACTGTCGTGTCTGTGGGGAACAGGGGCTAAAACTGCTTCACACACACAGACGCACGTTCAGATTTGGGGCTCTCACCACACGAAGGTCATTGAGGGGCTGGAGTGTTCCCAGAGAAGGGAACAGAGCTGGGAAGGATCTGGAGCTGGGGGGACTCAGCCTGGAGAAAAGGAGGCTCAGGGGGACCTTCTTGCTCTCTGCAACTCCCTGACAGGAAGGGGGAGCGGGGGGGGGGGGTGTCGGGCTCTGCTCCCAGGGAACAAAGGGACAGGATGAGAGGAAATGGCCTCAAGCTGTGCCAGGGGAGGTTTAGATTGGATATTGGGAAAATTTCTTCATGGAAATGGTTGTTAAGCACTAGGGCAGTGGTGGAGACCCTATCCCTGGAGGGACTTAAAAGAAGTAGATGTGGCACTTGGGAACATGGATTAGTGTGGCCTTGGCAGTGCTGGGGGAACAGCTGGACTCAATGATCTTAGAGGGCTTTTCCAACCTTCATGATTCCATGATTGTACAGGAGAGGTCAGTTTGTTGGATGGGGGTCTGAAGGCAGCATTCATCCCTTACTGGTCTCCACCACAGTTACTGCTCAGCTGTGTCAGTGGGGAGTGTCAGACACTGTTCTGTCTCCCATCAAGGTTTGTGCCAAGGCAAAGGGGCAGAACTGCTGATGGTGGAGCTGCAGAGGGAGGTGCCAGTTCAGCAGGGTCCCTCAGTGTCCCCAGTGTCCCTGGGCAGGTCTGAAGCCATGGGACACTCCAGGTTCTGTGAGGAAGAGTTTGCAGTCTGCCACTTTCTTGTGGCCCTGTGAGTTTACACTTGGTTTATCCTGTTCCCATCCCATTCCAGGGTCTTTGTGCCTGGCTGGCTCTCAGGCAGGGGGAATGGAAAGAGCAATTTGTGACCAACAAAGATCCACAGCAGAGCAGTGGGCTTTGTCATCGAGTCCCACTGTTCATTCACTGTGACTCTTGCCATCAGGAACATCATTCAGCAGGAACACAGTGTTTCTTGTCATGGAAAATAAGTACAAAATTATGCCTCTGACTTTTATCCTAGTATCATAATCAGAAACACATTTAAAGACCTGATTATTTGCATATTTTCCTTCAGAGTTAAATCCATAAAAGGGGGTTTAATACCTTGCTCTACTGTTCTAACTAAATGTTTCCACATTTTTTTCCAGTTAGGCTCGCTGTTTCACTTCTGGAAAATATTGTGTAATTACTTCCTGATGTTGTTAAAAACCCCACAAATTCTCCAGAGATCTGGTTGCTTCTACTTTGTTCTACTGGATCATGTTTCATTTAATTTTTCATTTTATTAATTTGAGATATTTTTAATAGTGTAGATAGGTTTAAAAAATTAAAAAGTTGTATCTTTCAGTAGTATCTGAAAAGTTTAAAAATACCTGTTTTGAGAACTAGACACTGAGAAGAAAGTAACAGTTGGCAAGAGCAGAGGGGTAATGATGCATGACTCAAACTCAGAACAAAATGTAGAGCTTGAACTACAAATTAGCTAATGTTTCTGGGCTTCTCCATTAAATCACTGACCTCTGTTTCCATTCCTCACAATATATACATGACACCAGTAAAAGTCTTGTTGGGAAAGTAGATACATCATCTGTTGTTCTTATGGAGCAAACACAGCCCTGCAGTCCCACTGCCCAGGTGCTTCCCCTGGACCCTGGAGGAGCTGCTGGTGCCCAGTTGGTCCCCGGGGATGTCCCCGTGTCCCCGGTGGCACCGTGACCCCGTCGGATCCGGGCTCTCTGGGAAGCCCTGTGCTGTTTGATGTGCCTGGCCAGGCTGTTCCCCTGCAGCTGTAGTGCTGCTCCGGGTCTAAATTAAGTTTTCTGTGACACTTCATAAAAAATGTCACTCTCCATCCTATTTAACTAATTTCAAAGGCAGAACCTCCCCCTGAAGTGTTTGAACTCTGGTAGAAAACTGCGGGGCAGCTGCTGGTTTCCGGGCCTCTGTTAATGTTGTCTTTCACCTGGGCTCCTTTGAGCTGAAATTCCCTGGTTTTTTCCCAGTTTGTTTTACTTAAAGGAACACAGTTCATTTATCCTATCCTGGAGCTTTGTCCAAGGGTAGAGCTGGCAGAGCTCTAACAGGCCCTTTGTAATTAGGCTGGTTGTCAGCACTGAGATGACAGTGTGGGCTGGAATTGGTGGGGGCACCTTTCTCAGTGTGAGGGGAGTGAGGAGGGAGAGGCAAGTTCAGTGCAGAACAGTGTCTTTGAGAGGACTGGGAATACAAAATTGCTGGAGCTACCCTTTCATACCACAAAAAGAAACCATGACCTGACCTCTTGCCACATTTTTGGCTACTAACATTCCATTTATAGCTATGGGTTTATTTGGCTACAGCTCAGAGTGGTTTGTGCACAGTGTTACTTAAATGGCAGAGCCAGGGGTGGGTTTGGAGATGAGAAGCTTCTCTGCCACCAAAAACACTGAGCAGTGACAAACTCCCTGGGTTTCCAAGGCAACAGAGTGTTTTGCAGGATGTCTGAGGACAGCAGCACTCAGGTTTGGATAAGCAGTGGTTCAGAAGGCAGGGATTGGGAACCTGCCTGACAGCAGGAGAATCCTCCTTTTACAGTGCTTCAACCCTGGGGCTGTTGGCAGAGCTCTATTACTCTATTTAGCACTCCATTATTCTATCCAGTTATTATTTCAAATTCAAGTTGCTGAATTTTTCAGCATTTAAAAACCCCACTAATGAGGCTCATTTCAGTAGTAAATCAGAAGTGGGGGAGAAGCATTTGTGTGTGCAACCTCCATTGCACTTTTGCATCTCTCTTATGGTTATTTTTTTACACCCCAGCCTTTTCAGCCATCATAACTCTCAATATTCCTGACTCACTCTTCTCTCCCTCTTCCTATTCATCACTCAGCCTAATCTCCCTGGGGAAACCTGTTTGCTGCTTAACCTCTCACCCCGTGTTAAGCAGCTAATTTCTCTTTTCTGCTACTGATCCCAGCAGCAGGTTCAACTTATTTTGTGTTTTGAAAGGGGACCAGGGAAGCACAGGAGGGTTACAGTGTGGACAAGGATAATGCTCCCATCATAAATATCTGCACACCTTTCACGTAGCAGCTCTGGAACTGAAGTTGGTTCCAATTAAGCTTCAGCATTAGGACTTGCAAGGAAATTACTCTTCCTAAACCTTGTCAAAGGACATTTTTATGTGCCCCTGTAATGCCCAAAGCTGGCTGCCAGGCATTTAGCACTAATATTTGATTTACAGCATGATCTTTTTATAACTAGGGGAGAGGGTCCTTCATCAGCTCTGCTTTTAAACTGCCTAAATTAAACACAGATGAGTCGTACACGTTACACTGCTACATCTTCTGACACGCTCCTGGAGGTCACTCAAAACAGGTGAAGACGTGGGTTAGTTTGCTGGGTTTAGCTCCAAGCTAATAATTTCTGTTTTTTCCTTTGCTGCAGCTTCATAGCAGTGGAGAACATCGACAGCTACTGCGTGCTGATCTCCTCCAAGGCCGTGTACTTCCTCAAGAGCGGGGACTACACGGACCGCGATGCCATCTTCCTGGAGGTCAGGTATGATGACCTGTACCACTGCCTGGTGTCCAAGGACCACGGCAACGTCTACATCCAGCTCACCAAGAAGGCTGTGAACACCAGCAGTGGGGTGGCCATGCCAGGCCCCTCCCAGCAGAGACCTATGGTGAGCTCCTGGCACCTCCTTCCCTTCGTGTGCCCCGAGGGTTTGCTCTGTCAGCACTGGAACAGCTGTGCTGAGGTTTCAGTGAGTGGGGAGTTGAAAGAGTCAGAATATCCTGAGCTGTAAGGGACCCACCAGGATCATCCAGTCCAACTCCTGTCCCTGCCCAGGACACCCCAACAATCCCACCCTGTCCCTGAGAGCGTTGTCCAAACACTCCTTGAGCTCTGGCACCACTGCCCTGGGGAGCCTGTTCAGTGCCCAGCCACCCTCTGGGGGAAGAACCTGCTCCTAATATCCAACTTCAGGCACTCCCTAAACTCCTGAGAAAGCTAAAGAAAGGCAAACCCTAAAATATTCCTTCAGGCAGAAAAGTAACAGGAAGAAACGTGTTTACCTATGAAAGGCTTTTAACTTTACCACATCAATGGAACTTGGGTACTTTGCTGGCTTTTTACTCATCTCCTACTTGTAGTGTTTTTTCGCTGTGAGGTCTCTAAGACTGGAAACAGTGTTTATGTCAAGCATATAAAAGTTAATCAAGGCTTTCTCTTCTAAAGCCCATTACAGGGCTTTTTGTGCCATTACAGTAGTTGCTCAGGGGCTGTTTTACAGGCCCAGTTACAAGCTCACCCCTGACCCAAGGCAGTTTACATTCCAAACAGAGCAGCCAGATAAAAGGTAGGAGGGGAAGCAAAGGAAACAACCTCAGATATGTAAGATGTTCCTGCTCTCACCCCTGAGTACCTGTCTGTGTGCACCTGGTGCTCCACTTGCTTCTTCTTCCTCAGCCTCAGCACTGAGCAGGGATCTCCACTGACACCTTTCTGTTCCTCACTTCAAACCTAAAATCTCTCCTGCTTTAGCTGACGGCAGGAAACGAAAATCCCCTTTCTTTCTGCAGGTGAAAGTGAAATCAGAAGCCCTGGCAGTAAAGCTGTCTCAAGAAATCAACTATGCAAAGAGCCTTTACTACGAGCAGCAGCTGATGCTGAGACTCAGTGAAAATCAAGAACAACTTGAGCTGGACTCTTGAAAACCCACTTCCTCACTGCCAGAGTGACCTGCAAGCACCAGGCTGGAGCCAGAACTGAGAAGGAAAAAAAATATAATTTTAGTATTTAGTGAAAACAGGAGAGGTGGCTTTTCTTTTTCAAGCACTAGGTGTGTAACAGAGGTGTAGCTGACACAGCTTTGGGTCTGGGAGAAGCCCTGTATTTTGCTAACATGTATATATGTACAAGTGTCCATGTAAATACGAGCGGGCAGGCGGGTGTTGGTATAAATACAAGTCTGTTTACTGTGTAAAGAAATTAAAGGAGCTCTACTGAGTCATACTGCACTACCTGACACGAGCCCTCCTCTCTCTCTGTCTTTTTTTTTCCATTGAGAAAACTGCTGTTCAAAAAGTGCAGGAAAGGAGATAAACATTTAAAATATAAAATTAAGAGTTAATTCCAGCTATTGGAGCACAGGTGGCCTTGGTTTGGAGCTTTAACACTGTGAGAAGGGTGCATTGGTTGGGGTAGTTTAATGGGATTTTTGTTGGGTTTTTTTCTCCTAACTCACTAGTACAGGTGAGAGCACAGAGACCTGGTGTTCCACTGAAATGTCAGCCTCTTTTTTTAAACAAAAATTGCATTTTGGTGAATATTACAGTGAGGACTAACTAATTCAGTTTTGCATTCACGGTGTGCACCTCAAGGCTCCTTCTTCTGACTTGTTTCTAAAACAGTTGAAGGGAGGAGCCTTGGAAATGGAATCTCTAAGTTCAGGTTTTCCCCTCTCTCAGATGCAGGGAGGGTTTGGAGCTGGGGGGAGTAGTGCCTGGAAGGGGGGGGGAAGAGGAAATCACCAGCTTGTTTGACTTCACAACAACATCTTCAAAAGTAAAGTTTTAAAATAATAAAAGTAACATGTTTTTTCCCAACGTTGTACATCAAATCAATATTTGTCTCATTAACCATAACCACGCTGAAGATGAGGAATGAGTGTCCTTAAACCCACAGGAACTGGAACCCTCAGTGTCAGTCCCTGGAGGTGCCAGGTTTTGGTGTGAAGATACAACTTCCCTGTAATGCTGAGTAACCTAAATTTTAAGGTAAACCTTTAGTTATTCGGTAAACCTTTGAGTTGCAGCTTTAAAAGATTAACTTGAAAGTCAAGTCCTTTCATAAAGGCACATGGGAGCATTTTGGTACTGAAGGTTAGAATGAAACCAGTTGTGAACTCGTGTTAAATACCTGCCTGCTGGAGGTGGGGAAGGAAAACAAGGAGCAGTTCTGTGCCCTGCTGAGCATTTACAGGGATGGATACTTGGGGTCTGTAACCATTTTATGCAGAGATGATGTGCAAACAGCTGAGCAGTGGTTGAACAGTCACCCTTGGAGTGCCCTGAACTCAGGGAGCCACAGTGGACAGTGGATCTCATTTGTGTAAAAAAACCTGTTCCACAGTGAGGACTAACTAATTCAGTTTTGCATTCACGGTGTGCACCTCAAGGCTCCTTCTTCTGACTTGTTTCTAAAACAGTTGAAGGGAGGAGCCTTGGAAATGGAATCTCTAAGTTCAGGTTTTCCCCTCTCTCAGATGCAGGGAGGGTTTGGAGCTGGGGGGAGTAGTGCCTGGAAGGGGGGGGGAAGAGGAAATCACCAGCTTGTTTGACTTCACAACAACATCTTCAAAAGTAAAGTTTTAAAATAATAAAAGTAACATGTTTTTTCCCAACGTTGTACATCAAATCAATATTTGTCTCATTAACCATAACCACGCTGAAGATGAGGAATGAGTGTCCTTAAACCCACAGGAACTGGAACCCTCAGTGTCACTCCCTGGAGGTGCCAGGTTTTGGTGTGAAGATACAACTTCCCTGTAATGCTGAGTAACCTAAATTTTAAGGTAAACCTTTAGTTATTCGGTAAACCTTTGAGTTGCAGCTTTAAAAGATTAACTTGAAAGTCAAGTCCTTTCATAAAGGCACATGGGAGCATTTTGGTACTGAAGGTTAGAATGAAACCAGTTGTGAACTCGTGTTAAATACCTGCCTGCTGGAGGTGGGGAAGGAAAACAAGGAGCAGTTCTGTGCCCTGCTGAGCATTTACAGGGATGGATACTTGGGGTCTGTAACCATTTTATGCAGAGATGATGTGCAAACAGCTGAGCAGTGGTTGAACAGTCACCCTTGGAGTGCCCTGAACTCAGGGAGCCACAGTGGACAGTGGATCTCATTTGTGTAAAAAAAACCTGTTCCAAGTGTAACAAAGAGTAGGTGAAATAACAGCTCAGCAGGGGCAGGAAGGAAGAACCGACTCTAAGTGGGAAAGAGGTGCCTCACACACAACATGGAAGTGACACGTGTGACATGTGGGTGGTGGCAGCTCCTCTCTTTATCTTCCTTTCCCGCTGCTCCCCTTCCCTTTCCTGTCCTCCCCAGTCCTCTCCTCCCCTTTATTTTCCTGTCACATCCCTTTCTTTCCCTTTCCTGTCCTCCCTTTCCCTTCCTTTTCCCATCCTTTCCTATCTTTCCTGCCCTTTGTTGTCCTTCCCTCCCTTTTCCTGTCCTCCCCTTTGTTCCCCCTTCCTCCCCTTCCCTCTCCTCCTGTCCTCTCTCCCTGGCACACCGTGGTCAATCCCCTGCTCCTGCCAAGGTGTACAAATCCAGGGAAATGTCACCACTGTCATTGCTGGAACTTCCCCTGCCCCCTCCCCAGTGACTGACTGTGCAGCCAGGTGTGATTCCCCTGCCCAGAGATAACTTACCTGTGCATGTGCTGCCTCTCCAGGAAGGGAATGTCAGCACTTCCTAAAGTCACAGGAGAAACCGGGAAAAAAGGAAACTCAGTGACTTTTAGACACTTTGCACAAGCCAGGGGTGAAGTTCTCCGTGTCCCTCTGCATCTCACTGGGGGCTGTTCCCAGTGAAATACCCCTTCCATTGCCATCATTCCTGGATCATGGACAGTTCTGGTTCCACCAGGGCCTCCATGGTGAGGTGTTCCTGCACGGAGATGAGCACAGGGCAAATGTGAACATCCTCCTCTGCCCCTGAACAGACTCCCAGTAAATCACTGTGATGATACATCCCAGCAGCTCCAGTCCCCAGGGCTGTTTTCCAGAGCAGTGCAGTGCTTACATTTTTGTGGGGAGAAGCTTAAGTGGCTAAATGGGCCACATCTCAAACCCAAGAAACAGTCATACATTTCCCAGTGACAAGGACCTTTGGATCTGTTTGGGGTCTATTTGCTCATTCCTTGGACTTGCAGGATGCTTTAACATTTATCTATTTTCAGTAAAATACCTTAAGGTCTTAGCCCAACTCTATATATATTTATTTTTTTTACTTCTTTTTCTCTCTAAAACACAGCTTAGTACCAACCTGCTTCCTACACTGCAGAGCCCACTCAGCTGACAACTCCTCCAGGCCCTTGCTCTGTTTTTTCTCCTCAGAGGAACCTGCCTCAATCTGCTGGCCACAATGATTTCACCTGTGGTACTTGGCTCTGAAAAAGCAGGTTTCAGTGACACTCTTCAGCTTACAGGCTGCTGCACAGATATTTGGGGGGGGGGAAAAAAAGCAAACTTAAAACACGTAATTAAGTCAACAGTTGCTCAAAGTCCACTTACACAACTTTTCTTCTAACAAAGAATAACAGTGCATGTCTATGCTTCTATACTACTTTTTTAATATACACACACACATCCCAAATATACACTTAAAGTTCTCTTGAAAAGCAAAGGCTGTATTCCAAACTCCTCTATTCCTAAAGGCAGAGTTGTTACAAAGAAGGAACTTCTGTTTCTGGAAAAAAAAAATAAAATAATGTGCCCAGAGCTTCAGATTCCAGTACTGCTGTAGCATTCCAGCTGACAGCACACTCTGACTCCACATTATGATCCTTAATTTTATCAAATGCAGGGCTGGGACAAACCACTTCCAGCTCCCCACTCCTGTTACTGGTTTGACTTTCTTGCAGCCCATTTCTTACAGCTACTGGTCTGACAGCTTTGAAAAAGGGCTCAGGGCAGCACAAACCCATCTGCCTGAGAAGATATTAAGAGGACACCAAGCAGTTTGACTGAACCAAAGACTTTTCATGGTTCTCCAGCAGCAGATTTTCTGGACTGGGAGAACATGAGGCAACCCCAGCAGCAGGTGGGCACTGGGACCAGCCCTGCATGTGCCTCACAGGCAGGAGAGGGCAGAATCCTACAAGGATTCCTGCCAGAAAGAAAAGGTTACTGATTAACCAGTGACAAACACTGGGGAAAAAATAGTCGGGTGGTTGTTTTTTTTTTTCTGGTGTTTTGCTCAGTAGAACCACAGCACATCCTGGGCCAGAAATACAAATATCAGGGAGCAAACTGCAGCTCCATGGGAGCAGCAGCTGCTTTGGGTCAGCTCTGCTCAGGGCCTGGGGACGCTCGTGCTGCCTCAGAGCATCAGGCTCCAGTGTCACACGGGGTCTGCTGGTTGTGGTTTGGGTTTATTTTTGTTTTATTCCCTGCATCTGACACTCCAGTGCCTGCCCCTGGGCCCAGCACAACGTGTTCTCCTGGTGGGTAAAAACAACCTTGTACCTCCGGCCTGCTCTGGGCTGACTCAAAAGCACTGAAAGGCCACGAGAGAAGTAAACAGCTTCCATGTGCATTTACATTTTGGATAAATGGCCGGGTCACCCAAAGGACAAGGGCTGCTACGGGAGCTGCAGAACAATGGTTTCTGAAAATGCCAGCAAAAAAAAAAAAAAAAGTCCCCTGCACGCTGCAGCTGGAGAGGAATTGTAACAAATAAAAGAGAAATCCATCATACCAGCTATCCCTCAGCCCTCCAGACACCGCAAAAGCAAACATTTTCTCTGCCCTGGGAGGGTGACTCACCATTCCTGAGCTCTGCTGCTCCAAGGCCCTTGGCAAACAACCCACAACCAGCAGAACAAACCACCGGGTATCAAAATAATGATGTAGCAAAAAACATGTGTCTGCGTGGAGGCTTGGAGGGAAGAAAAAAAAAAAAATCAAATAACTCTTTAAAATGACCCACCATTCACAGGCCCAGACTCTCCCCCAGCCTGCTCTTGGGAAGGTCAGACCCCTGACACAGCAGCTCCAGTACCAGGAGCACCACCAGGGATGTTCCCCCTCTGCCAAGGTGCAATTCTAGGCCCTTCCATTCATCATTTTTTTCAGGATTTATTTTAATCTCAAAGTATGGAGGAAACAGTATTGGAGATAAACATCCCAGAAACGTGAAATTCTGTTCAGCACTACCTTCTGTGCCAGGACACATCTGTACTTGTGGTGTAACAGCACTTGCACTAAGAGGCTTCAAAGGATTATAGAGACAGCACAAACTCATTCCATTCTCTCAGTGGTCACTCTCTGATCTTGCAGCACGACACCAGTTCCTACTTGTACATTTTGCTTCACTGACACTAATCCCAACTGCTCATCCTGGCCATAAAAAAAAAAAATAAAATATTTTAAACCAAACCAGAATCCACCTGGAGAAACCCTCTGCTACTGATAAAACCTTGAGAGCAAAAATAAACAGCTGCCAAGGTCATAATCACACTGAGATCACAGCAGAGCTGACATTTATAAGCAGGTTTAAGAGGCAACTCCCCCACCTTGAGCTTCCCGATTTCAAACACTAAAAATCCACATTACACAAACAACTTCACTCACCTTTCTTTCTTTTCATAGATACCTTTCTGCCCTCTCCTTTGAGCACACACCAGAGGAATCAACGTGTACAAGAACATGTATTTGTGCACCACCCAGAACGCATCCCAGGCCACAGAGGAACTCCCACAGCAGTGTCAGGTGCACTCAGAGTCTCAGAGACAAGCACCCATTGCCAAAGCAGAGCTCCCAGGCCTGTCTGAGCACCAGCCACCAGTGACAGGCACCTCAGCACTGCTCACGTGCCTCAGCCTCAGCTCTACATTCCCCCCGGGATCATCCATTCCTGCAGGATCCATTTGCTGCAGGTTCCCATGGAATTCAGAAATAACCCCCACACTGCACAAGAATCCACGTTCACACCTTGCCCCCTGTGCCAGTGCCTCACCACCCTCATTGTGAAGTATTTCTTCCTCATATCTGGTCTAAGACTATTCTCCCTTACTCAGAAACCATTGTGGCTTCTACTGCAACAGGCCCTGCTAAAAACCTTGTTGCACACACAGACAACCCACTGATGCTCTCGGGGGGGGGAACTGCACTGCTGTGGGGAGAGAGGAGGTTTCACTGCATCTTTCACACACACAATTATTGAACCATGAGCCACTTCTGACAGAAAACACAGCACTGACTGATGATGGACACAGTCCCGGTGCCTGTGTATCCACAGAAAGCACATCCACACCTTTCCCAGGTTGTGCTCAGCAATGATCCCTCCCATCCACACCTTTTCCAGGGGATGCTCAGCAATGATCCTTTACTTCCACACCTTTCCCAGGCTGTGCTCAGCAATGATCCCTCACATCCACACCTTTTCCAGGTTGTGCCCAGCAATGATCCCTCCCATCCACACCTTTCCCAGGGGATGCCCAGCAATGACCCCTCCCGTTCCCTGCTCAGCCCGGCCAGCAGGAAGGAACAGGTTCCCACCACCAGCAAGACCCGGAGCGAGCCGGGAGGAGGCATTTCTGGAGGGCTGGCTCCTGTTCAGCGGGGAAATGTTTCCCTTGGCTTGCTCGAGTCGCCGGGACCGCGCGGTGCGGGGCCGGAGGAGCCAGATTTCCATCCCCCCCTCCCATTACTCTTTTTGATTGGCACTTTAATGAGGGCGCCGGGGGTCGACCCCCTGCCAGGGGGCCGGTTCATGCCCCGTTTATCTCACAGTCCATGTAAGACTAAAATAACACGCCAGGCTGAGTTTCACTGGCTTGTGATCCCGCAGCCCACCGTGATGGATTGAGTGACTGCAGCAAGTTGGCAGCTAAAGTGTGTTGTAACAGTATCTTTCTGTCAGCGCAACACAATGGATTTGCTGATTCCCGGGCTTTTCCCAGTGTTCACCGTTACCATCGGCTCACGGTCCTCCAAACTTCATTTTGCAGGGGGCTGCGAAGTGCTAATAAATAACACACCGAAGGTTCCGCCGAGCTTTCCTTCCCCTGGGCTGCCGGCAGAGGAGGGGTTCGGTGCCAGCTTCGCTGCTCACTCAGAACAGCCACAAATCCACTTGCTCTGCCAGAAAGGAGGGAAGGGGCAGCTCTTCTGCTCTTCTCCAGGGAGCTCGTTCTGCTGGGCCAACACCAGACTTTTCACCGTGAGAACAATCCAGGGGTTGCTACGTAAAGCAGTTCCCTCCACGAGAGCTGTTGGGTGATTTGGGGCTGAACTTCGCAGGCTGCAGAGTCAGGACTAAGAAGCCACAGTTCTTGTCATCATCTTACTTGTTTGCACGGTTTAGAACCACCAAAATAATGCATAAGTGCACTAGAATATCCAGGAATCCTGTGCAAGGTAGGGATTACACTTTAGATCCCTTTATTTAATACTATAAAATATCCTCATATCTCCTCTGTAGGAAAATCTCAAATAAGAGGGATTTTTTTCCCTTTAAAAGCCTGGAGTCTTAGGAAGTGGACTGAATTTTTATAAGTCATCCAAAGAGGTCCTCTACTGAGACCTTACCTCTGTGCTCTGTTTCCTCAATATCCTTTCATTCTCCTTGCCACTGCCTGCAAAACAAACAACTTCCCTCAAATACTGGGGAGAACATTCTTATTTTCAGTTGTTGCCACCCCAGCCCCTCCCAGCACGAGTGAACAAATGAGCTCCACAACACTTCCTGTATAAGGATTTTTGACACCACAAATTTCAAACTAACGACTCTCCCATCCCCCAGAGTCAGATCAAGAACCCACCCTGGGGCTAACAAATAGGAAGGGTGAAGCTGTTTTCCTTGCTTAGAGGAGAACAACTCTGCAGATCCATGTCTAGAGTTTCTTTTAGGCCTTGCATGAGACAGTAACACAGCCAAAAATAGCTCCAAAATCAACTTTAGGGCTTCAGCTGCCCCTAATGTCAATATGTTCTCAAATATGGCAGCATGGGCACCTAGAACTGATCCAGCCTCACCCTTTTCTATCTCTGCACTCAAGATCCATCTCACTCTGGGCAAAACCAAGTGTGTTCCTGCCAACAGAAGACATCACTAAGAGAGAGAATGAGTAAGGAAGGTGAAAAAAAGAAGAGAGAATACATATGTGGAAGGGACTGGCAAAATCCTGGATGCTGTCAGTGCTCCTTTGCAGCCAGAACCTCCCCCTGGCAGTGGCTGAGGAGCTGTGTGTGAACTGGCACTTACAGGTAGTCCCAGAAGAGCCTGACCTCCTTCCCAGATCCAAACTGGGGAGGTGGGAACCACCCCTGTGTGTGGGGCAGAGCAAGAGGCAAACCCAAAACCATTCAGGAAGGCTTGTGGCTCCCTGGAGTCAGGGATTATCTCCAGGTTTATACAATGCTCTTCCCTTTTCAGACACCCAGCTCCCAGCACTTACCATCCAGAAGTGCACTGACAGTAAAAGCTCCTTAAGGGGGGAGGGAGGGGAGATCTATGAGGAATTCTTTTTTTTTTTACTTTTTGCAGTTTTATGGAATTTAGGCACACAGAGAAAAATACAGGACCTAGTTCCTGGAAGTGCTGTGCATTAGGCAGCTGCTACTGGTTTCAGACCTTCCTTACCTATGGTGAGAAAAAAGGGAAAAGAAAAACTAGAGGAGAATTGGAGAGTCCCAATTCAGCACAGGGTTTTTAGCCTAAAAACTAGGTTGAAGTAACACCAGGTATTACTGTCCAACAAACCTGCCACACCACAGAACAGAAAAATGGCCTAAAAACATATCAAAAACTTCAAAAACTTCAGGCCTCACCAACTGTGATGGAGCAACTGCTTAAAAACCAGTAACTTTAACTTGCTTAGAGCTTTCTGGGGAGGAGAGGGAGTGGAGGCAGTGGGGATTTGGGAAAGGGTCAAGAGAACAAGTTCAGCTCTTGGTTCCACACACACCTCTGGAGCAGAGCCCATTGCACAGAGGTGATGTGAGCAAGAGCCAAGAGCACCGTGTCGAGTTATCAATATCTATTATTAACCAAAAAAAAAAAAAAATTAACCTTAAAGGTTAACATAATGCTGTGTTTTCACAACATCTGTCAGCAATTATTTGTATTTACTTGCACTGTAAATGCAGAAGAAAAGTCAGAGAAATAAACACCAGAATTCCCACCAGTCTTGCCTTTTCCCACAAAGAATCTTCTAATCATCCCTGTTTAGACACTCTCATTTGTTCCTTGCCCTCTCCAGTATGGAATTTCTTCCCAAGCCTTTATGACCAGAAATTATTGGTCCTCGTTGTACCCCGGAGCAAATAACAACCAACCCCTCTGCAATTAGTGGTGTTAACTTCAGGGTTCTGAAGGCAGAAATCAGAACTGTAATATTTCTTGGATTCCAAACAGCAAACCAGCCCCCTCTGCAGTCCTTGCTCTCCCCTTGGCCAGGCTTTGCACTGCAGCAAGCAGGGAGGCAGCGACAGCCAGGGTTGTGCTCCAGTCGTACTCCACCTGTGCAAGGCAGGGTGAGGAACAGGTTAGCTGGGTGAAAAGTTCACTGCAAGCTGAGCTGTCTGTTTCTCTTGCTTAATTTATCCGATATTTGGCTAACCTTGCTCTGAACCCAGCCCCCAAGACCCCCTTCCTCTCATCCCTCCCCAGCGGGTTCATGTCAGCCAAAGACACCGCCTCTAATTCCCTCCTCCCTGACCCTGCTCGATGGAGCGGGGGCTGGGACACAGGGCCAAGCACAGAGAGAGCCCTTGCACTGCAGAGATAATCATTATTTATGCTCCAAACTTCAACAGGAGCAAACAGAAAAGCCCTACAGTCAGCAACACTGCCTGATACGGTGTTTGGGCTTATCAGGCTTCCCAAGGCTGGATGGCACACCCCCTGCACCTCTCCTCCTCCTCTGCACTTCCAAGGATGCAGCACTTCCTAAAGTAGCTCCTAATGGATCCCTGATCCCCTCTGGCAGCCCCTGCCAGGGGACTGGCCCACAGTTCCTACTTCCATGATCTCCAAGATACCAGTTAGCCCAGTATGTCCATTACCCCGTTCCCGCAGCTCAGGATCCTCAAAAGGAACCCGACAGACATATTTTACAAAGCACAGAGCAGCAGCTGCAGTGACACAGAGACCCAAAGGGTTTTTCTCACCCCAAATCCCACAAAGTCAGCGGAGGAAAGGCTGGGGGGTGGGGAGATGTGCTACTGCTGCTCTTTGGAAAACAGGATTCCCTGATCCACAGACCTTTATGCACCTATAACTACTCATCCTGCAGAACACAGACAAGGTTCTGCTCAGAAGCTGCCGAGCAGTTTCCCTTTCACTGATAACCTACAGCTTTCCCACCCACTCACCCACCCCCTGTACCCAGAAGGTGGGTGGCAAGAACCCCTCGGTGCTCCCCCTGCCCTGCAGGGCACCAGCTTCACCTCTGGTGAACACCCTCCCCACCACCTTCGGCCCCACACGTCAGAGCTGGGCACGGCTGATGCAAAGTGCTGCAAGAACTGCCCCGAACACGCACTTCTGGCAGGCTCCGGGTGTTCTCCCGCTGTGCTCAGCACTGCTCCCAACACCCGGGGCGGCACAAAGGGGATTTGATGGGCTTCTCAATGACCGGGCACATCGTCAGAGAGCGGGCACAGACCGGCCCTGCCGAGCTCTCCCTGCCCGGCCGAGCAGCTGCTGCTTCCCTTTCATGTTTAATCCCGGACTCCCAAGGATCCACACGCTCCCATACCCTCCTGCTGGCACTCTCTTCCTCCGTGAGAGGGTGGCTAAGGATGTGCTTAAGACTCTGCTAATTGAGCAGAACAAACGTTTCCTGTAAACCTTAACTTCGTTATCATTTTTGACCTGACAGAGAACCCTAGAGCTGTTCCACGGCTTCGATGCACCTGAGCAGCTCCAGCTCCAGGAGAAACTCTCACAATCAGCTTATTATTTTTATAATCTGTATCATCACGGTGCCCCAAACTGCACTACAGCATCTCTGCACACACCAGGTTCCTGTCCCACTGACTGGAGGGGCAGAAGCAGCCTGACAACTTTATAGTAAGTGGAAATTCCTCGTGGTCTAAGAATAATATTAAACTTGCTTCTCAGGGTCACGGCGTGACCTCGCCTTGACACACTGCTCTGGCAGGAGTGCAGGCTGGCCCAGCTCTGATGTGGTCACTAATTTAGTGACGCCATCCATTCCAAACTTCACCACTCCCACACCAAAGTAGCAACAAACCAGTTTACAGAGAGTCCTTTGAAATAAAAAAATCCCAGGCCCTTACCAAAGCACCCCCCACCTAACCCTACATGTTTCCAAGGCACAGAAGTTGCTAAGAAGAGCCAATTCGGGTTGTTAGGAAGACATCAAACTTCAAACTGCTACAGAAGTAAACTGAGGATACACACCAAACCCTCAGCCCACATTGCATCACTCACCTGGTATCTGTATTTCTCAACAGCAGGACCAGCACGTTTACCACTGCATCAAGATAATGAAACCATTAAAATAACAAACAACAGTAATTTCCATACAAGCAGTTCTTTGTGCAAACTTTCAAAGCCTTTGGTAGGGATTTTAACACCTCTTCAAAACTGGTGAAATTAGTCACAGGTGGGTAAAAAAGGGACAGAATTGCTACAGCAGGTGCCAGATAAAGTCAGTCATGGGTGCCACAGATCCCAGTTGTTTGCTCCTTCCACCCACCACACAGAAAAGAAAAGCACTTCAAAAGAAGCCGTTCCAGCATAATTAAAGGCAAGCTGAACTGAACAGCTCAAATTGTTTACAGGTGCAGTTTAAGAATCACCTAATTTAAAAAAAAAAAGGCACAAACTTGACACAGCCATTTTAATGGTTCAGACCTAGCCCAAAACCCCAGTGTTTGTGAACAACAGAGAGGAGCTTGTGAAAACCCAGAGAAAAACAGATTTCACTTTAGAAACCACAACGTTCAGGAGGAAAGTTAACAGGTTGACCTTTAAAGGAAATCAATGTCCTCGGTGTATCCAACCCAATGTATCCAACTTAAAGGCTTCTGCTGTTTGTGAGGAGGGGAAAAAAACAACAAACAAAACCAAGCAAAAAAAACCCACACAAAACAAACAAGCCCCAACAAGCCCACTGTCTCCTCCCCCTCCAAAAACGTACCGTGAAAATGGAACAGGGCAGCAAATGGAAATTCACTGTTTTGGCCTCTTGGAAGGGTTCTTTTGCTGTTGATGATGCCTGAGGAAGCTTTTTTTCCTCGGTGATCACAGACAGACCCTCAGGGACACAAACCCTCAGCACAGTCCCACGGGCTGCCCGTGTCACAGCAGGATTAACTCGGACACGACCCCGTCCTCGAGGATCAGACTCAGGGAGAGCTCCAGGGATGATGCTCAATCCAAAACGAATTAAATGAAAGCCACGGACAGGGAAACCCCCACCCACGACCCGGACAGCCCCTGCAGAGCTGATAACAGGCGCTGTGCACCCACCCCCGGCCCTGCTCCGGGGGGTTCCCGGGCCCCTCCCCGAGCTGGGGGTGATGAGGGCAAACAAACCCTGCTCCTTGCTGAGTTTGGGGCCATCTGGGGATCTCTCAGCCCCTCTGGGCTCACCTGGAAGGAGCCACATCCCGCCCTTCCTATTGCTCTGGAAAGTTCCACAGGTGAGGCTGGAGCCCCACCCCGTCCCTGGGATGGAGGATCCCAACAGATCAAGGTGCATGTCTCACTGACAGCAGGATGGATGTGATGCCAAACAAGGGCTGTTGGCATTAACACTGTGAGAAAGAACAAGATGTGGCTGGAGAAGGGGCCATGCAGAGGTAGGGCAGCACCTTCCTGGGACAAACATCCTTGTGGAAGTTCCTGGAGAGATGCACAGCACAGTGCAAGCACAGGGATGAGGCCAAGAAGTGGGCATGGAATGTAGGGGGGGATCAAGACCACCAAAGACCCCCAAAGCCTCTGACCCATTTCCAGAAAGGCCTGAAAGAATGGACTGTGCATGAAAATTGATGTGCAAACCTGTCCATAAAAAGGTGTCCCCCAAGCCCAGGCAGTGCTCCAGGGCCCTGGACGCCCCTGCACACTGGTGGATTGCCAATGAAATCAGGACTGACATCCCATCAGCTGGATCAATGCTGGAACCAGGACTGGTGATCCCTTCCCTCCTTCCATCCTCTTGAATTCATCTCTTCCTTTCTCTCTTCCCTTTCCCCCTACCCCTCTGCCATGTGCTTACAGGTCAGGGACCCACACACCAATTTCCACCCAAGCGTGTCATTTACCAATAAAACTTCCTGATTGTTTGTGGACCCTCAGCCTTTTGTCATTCCTTTTGACCAGGAGCATTTACAGATCCACAGTGACGGGAGCCGGAGGGCGGCACTGGACGGACAGCAGGAGCCAGTGCCTCGAGCAGGCACATCCCAGGGCCAACACCAACCATCCACTTTGCTACCTATGGAGCAACCAAAATATGAAAAGAAAAAATCGCTCACATGTGGGATCCATTAGGGCATTTCGAAGGAATTCACGTTCATTGTTTCCCTTGAAATATAAAGGTTATAAAACTTAACGGCCACATGACAAGGAAACTATATGAAACACTCGGAGATTTACAGAGCGACTGCTCGGCTCTCGGGGCTGGAAATCACTGTGCAACAGTCAACACGACCTGTGGGCTGAGGGCTGAGATTTTGGGCAGTTTTCCTTTTTTTTTTCTTCCCCTCTCTTTCTGACCTTGCGGGCCGGTATCGCCGCAGCAGCTCCGCAGCCAAACAGAAACACAGCTTGTATCTTCTTTCAAGTATTTATTTCTTTTGCCCTGTTAACATCAAGCAATGAAAGGAATTGTAGGGATTTTGAAGGGGGGGGGGGAGGGGGATAAAAGGAATGAAAGCAGGAGAAAGGAAAAAAAAAATAGGACATAATGGCTTAATTTCTCACAGCATGTGCAGCACAAATGAACAGTAAACACGTCCCAGGGAAAAATGCAAACAAAGGCCACGTTTGCTCAAAGTTCCAAGGAAAAAGCCCATCGTGAGTGCCCCCGAGCAAACATTTCTGTGATTAAACCCTCAGAGCCTCTGTGTGATTTCTAGGCCAATTCAGCACAGCAGGTACCTCCCCCTTCCCCCAGAACATCCCTGGGCAGGAGCAGCCACAGGGCCAGGTTTCCAAGCCTTGTTTTGGCTTAAGGCATGGAAATGTTGCAATTATGGCATTAAGAGGAAGCTGTAATCTAATCTAATGGGTCAAGGACAAGTGTGAAAATCTGATTAGAGATTTGCAACCAGGGTTTGTCTATACAGAGTGAAATAATTAATCAGATTTGTGGGCAAATACTGTATTTCACAGTGATTTCTGACCTGGATCTCAGCAGCCCCAGGCAGGCCAGGAGCTCATCATATGGGCTGTCATCATGCACAGGATTTTGGGTGGCCCTAAGGGCTGTACCATCAGTGAAATCATAAATTGTCTCATTATGTGACACCAGGCAAGACTGTACAATTTTCTGTGTCACCCTTCCTGTGTCTGTAACAAATGGAACTGCTCTGGTAGGGGCAGGTTTGCACAGGTGAAAGTAAAATACTGTGCTGGCAGTTTTAATATATATGAGTTTCAGATCTGTTCTCCAAAGCAGTGGAGAGGGAGAACATGAACATCAGGTGAACTGAATTACTGAATTCAGCAGCAGCTCAGCCTTTCTGCTAATGCACTTGTGTTCTCTGCACACTCAGGAATTCTGCTTATTCTGCATTTGTTCACTTCCCAAAGTTCAGTGGCAGCACACCTCTACTCCACTTGTGGGTTTTGTTTTTTAAAATCAACTAGAGGTGAGTGTGCACAAATGCAAAAAAATCATCATGCCATTCCCCTTGTGAGGAATTATGCCATGCCCCTGATGTCAGGAGGTCACTTTTATTTCAACGAACTATTTCCAGGATTTCCAGCGTGATTATTTTGCCCCTGATGATCTGAGGCTGAGAGTGAAAGAAACAAAACCAAACTGTGAGAATTTTTCTGCTATAAGTAAAGGCAAATGCACTTTTGACAGTGTCCCAAGTTAGGGTTTTTTTCCCCCTTGAAAATGTCTTTAGGCACGTTTTTGATCACAGGATTGGAATATGTCATGAGAACGCACTCAAATATGCGTTTGCATTAACACTGCTGCCAGAAGCCATCTCACAGCCATCACCAGACATACTGGAGCCCCTAGAAAGCTTTCTGTGGGATTGGAAGGCATCCAGCCAGGGGAAAGCAAAGCCACCATGTGATTTGGATGGCCAGTTCCACAGGAAAACTATACATTAATGAGTGGCAAGAGCTCAAAGCGGGAGTTAGGGTGAATAGCTCGCGAGCAAATCACTGCTCGAGAACCACCAAGTACACAAAGTGTTTGATAAATGAAAATCTGAAAGGAGTCTATGTAAAAATAATCCACTGAAAGAAAGCAGGCTGATTTTACAGCAGGAATTGCCTGTGTCAAGCAGCACTGCTGGCTGTAATGAAGGTATCTGGAATGTGAGTTGCTCATCCAGCCTCAAAGCACATCCAAGAGGATGTACTTTAGACTGCAAAAGGGCACTTTGAGGTACCATGAAAATAATCTGTTTTAATATTTCTGAGTGGTAAAGGCAAACAGCAGTGTTGATTATTGGGGCTTGCACCATATTTCTATTTTTCAACAGATGACTTTCACCTTATATTCCCCCTTAACCATCAAGTGAAGTTCTGGCCACCCACTCCCTACCAGTCCTTCCCAGTTCAAATTCAGATGCCGTGGGTGTTAAACAGAATATGCAGCTATGAACTCGTTAGGCAGCAGTAACAGCTCTCTGGGGTTTTGCTACACTTCAAGCTTCAAAGGAAGCCAATGTGAAGCTATTCAGGGCAGTTTGCAGAGTTACTGTCTGAGAAGGTGTGGACACAGGCAGGCACAGGTGAGAGAATGCCTGGAGGGAGGGCGCAGAGATGAACAATGTGCAGGCACAGCATTCTGGCTCAGAAACTCCCCAAACACAGTCCTCTCCAACGGGAACAATTGGAAGAGACAGATGAAAAGATGAAAAATGAAGGGATCAGCAGAAATCAGACCTAATATAAACCCAACTAAAATAAACTCAGCGTGGCTCCTGTGGCTCATTCAAAAGCAGCTCCTCTCCCAGAGTTCATTTGCAAGAACTTGGGTCAGGAGAAAGGTGGAACAGAACTTCCTCTGCTCTGTGCCTGTAGGAGCCATTGGCTCTGACTGGCAACAGGAGGAGGTTTTTAAAGGGAAATGCTGAACATTGCAACTCTACCTACTCCATTGCCTCAGAGGAAATGTGGCATCTCCAGCCAGAAAGTGTCACTGCTCCTGAATCCCGGGCTTGAGAGTTCAAAAGAATTAAGATTAGTTTCCTGACTGATGTAGGGAGTCAGAGCTGTGAATGCTTGTCTGAATTCAAACCAAATGATGGTTTTTTACATAGGAAAACTTATAATTGTGCAATTTGTTTGAACAGGGATGTATCAGGAAACCTGCTTTTAAAACTGGAATGAAGATGCATTGACTGTGTGTGTTTAAAACAATCAGAATGAGGTCAGAAGGATGTTGGAAGCAGAACATTCTATTGAATGATTGAACTGAGCTGTTTGTAAATGATTTATGTGCTTTTTAATGCATGTAGAAACTTTTGCATGTCAACACTGGTTTTTTTATATTACTGTTCTCTGTTTCATTTTCAGATCCCTCCTAAAGAAATTCAAGGCTATATTTGATCATCTGATTAACATGCTAAACCTCAGCTGGAACAACAGGACAACAGAGAAGCTGAATGTGGTTTAGGGTTCAAAAGTGTTATAACAGTTGATGTGGGTGGAAGTTTTTTGGCTGTAGCAGTTGAGAAACGTGTCAGATCACTACTACTGAATATTCCAGAATATCCACAATATTGAAAGTTACACACTATTCAGTCACTGAAGCACATGTGACAGTGCTTGCTGGTGTCTCTCTCCACTCTTGCATAGCCCTTAGAATGGGAATAAAATACTGCCTGGCTCCACAAGTGTTCTCCATGAATTTGCAGCCCTGATGGGAGTCCAAAAGAGAACACAAGGTATTCTATTGCTGGGAAGGAGAAGGACAAGCAAAAGCTCACAGACTGATGTGTGATTCTGTTTAATCCCGTGGGTGAATTGAGTCAATCATATTCTTCCAAATTTATTATTATTATTGACAAGGGGAGATGTGGCCTGAGGCCTCAAGGAATCAGGTGGGAAATGCTGTGGCTTCTTCCTGGTACCTGAGACTCCTCCATTCTCTAAGGCTGACACTGACACAAAGAGTTGCCTTGTTCTCTGATGGATGGTTTTGTTGGGTTTTTTTGGTTGTTTTTTTTTTTTTTGGTGGTGGTTTTTTTGTTTTGTTTTGTTTTTTGGTTTTTGGTTTTTTGGGGTTTTTTTGGGGGGTTTTTTGTTGGTTTTTTTTTTTTTTTTTTTTGAGAAACACCTCTTTTCCTACATTTAACAATTGAGAGAGCAGAGACAGAGCAGAGACAATGAGCTTGTCACCTCTGCTGCTCCCTGGAATAGGCAGAGTTGCAGGGAGTGAACTGACTTCCCTGTGCCCTGTCTGCAGGGAATCAGCATTCCCAGCAGGCTCTGGCAACAGGAACTCTGTGTTCAGATATCACTTGCTTTCCATAGGGGCCATTTCCATCTCCAGATAATATTCTTCTGAGATGAGTCCTTTTCATTACAAACCCTTGTTCCATATGACAGCACTTTGCATATAGCCAAAATATCCCCAAAACTGTATCACCCTGCACTTATTTCAGTAGTCTCTCTGCATAAAGGCACTAATAGGTGACTTTCCTGGGAAAGATAGCAAGGAATTGCCTCCTTATCTTACAGCTGATGTTAACACTGCCATGTGCCAGCCCAGTATCTGGGAACAGTGATGAGATCAAGAGTGATGCCCAAGGCAGGAGGGCAGCTGGTGGCTACACCCCAAAGTATTCTTTTCATTGTAATTTGATTATCACAGGCAGGGAAACTTAATGTCTAGGATGCCTGTCTATGAAAAGCCTGTAAAATACACAGGCAACTCACTCAGAAAAATAAAAATCAAATTTTAAAAAAGCTTCTGATTAAGAAAAAAATTAGAAAATAGAACGACTTCTACCTAGTAGCACCAGGTCAGGACAATTACTAACACAAGCCAGAGAACCACATGTCCTTGTAAAACGAGGGCATGATGGATGGCCCTTGCAGCTGGTTAGGAAAAAGTGAGTGGTGAGTCAAAGTGACCCTTCCTTGTTTTTACATGTTTGGGCTGCTTTCCCTCCCTCAAAAAAACCCAAGAGACAGCCACCAGGAACCAGTGTATTGGGGTGTTCTGAGCCAGCAAGGCACAAAGGGAATGGTCTGCTTTTTAGGGCATGGTGACCCCTTGGAATGAGCAGGAGTAACACCACACTTCTTTTATAGACTCTGCATTTGGATGGAAATCACATGCCTCTATTATTATGTAACTTCAGGAATGTAAGGTGGCATCTCCCTGTTTAGGGCCATCTCACTCCCCCTAAGATTGCATCTATCCTCTGTTTTGTTTTCTCAAATACTTACTCTTCATCACTCCCCAGCTCCAGTTAAGAGTGCTTTCTTCCCTCATTTAAGGAGGAATTGTTCCTTTCTAGATTTATGCTTAAAAAATCAGCACACATATTTTGCCTTGATTGTTTTTCTGCATTAGTATGTCACACTGCCCAGAGCAAAGGTGAGCATAAGAACCAGTAATTTTGGACTCTTTGGGAAGGTGTGAAGATGTAAATTGTCTCCTCAGAGGTCTGTGATTTTCAGCTGTATCCAGTCCAGGCAGTGGGTCAGTGTGTGTTCCTGCTCGAGGGATCTGTTCCAAGAACAAGAGAGGGTGTTATGTTTAAAGGAAAGGTGACAGGAACAGGGGGAACTCACTGCCTTCCATGGTGCAGGGGACATTCAGGTTGTGTCCTGTGTCTCCCACAGGTGGTCTGCAGGCTGGGGCAGCTCCACCAGAACAGACTCTGGTCTCATCTCACATGTTCCCTGCTGATCTGACTCCTCGAGCTGACAGACAGGGTTGTTTGTGTTGGAGCTGACAGCTCCCTGAAGGGACTGAAGAAAGGTGCCGAGGTGACTTCAGTAGAATAAAGGGTGGGACGGGGGGCAAGAAGTGTCTGAACTGCCAGCTTCCCACAGGAAACACTGGATAAAAGACAATGAGCAGCAGGGAGAAGGTGAAGTTCTGTTTTTCCTCATGTTACTGAATCTGTGGCTGCCACTACTCACAACATCTCCTTCAGAAAGGCACTTGGACAAAGAGGATCCTGTTCCCTAGAGAGTGGAACTGCTGCTGGTGACTGACAGGTTTGCTCAGTCTCCAAACACACCAGGCTGGAGGATCTGAGTGCCGGGGAGGTGAGAGCTACAAACAGTGCAGAATATTCTGTTCCTCAGGGCTGGTGGTTGTTTGGTGAAAAATGCAAAAGACTGCATTTGACAGAATCTTGCCTTACCCCAAACTTAGGAACAAGTGCTGTCAAAAAAGTGGCTGTTGCCCAGATTAAGTTTATTAAAGCCACGTGAAGAAATAAAAAACCAAAGGAGACGATCCAAGGTCACCCTGTGCTCTTCCCTCAACAGTTGCATTTCAGCTCGAGGAAAGCACCAGGCCACGTTAATGTCTGCTACAGGCACATGTGTTCTCTTGGAAACAAATGCACCCACTTCTGCTCTGCCTGCATTAAGTCTGTTACTGGGTTTTTATGAGCCTTGGCAAGTGCAGTGCTATCTGTTAATATCTGAAGGTGGGAGTGTTCAGGGAGTTGTCGGAAAGGCTTGCAAGACTAGATCTGATCATACCCACCCACACTAATTAACACATTACATAAAAGTACAACAAGTTTCTCTTTGCAAACATCAGAACCACTTGCCCAGGCACTTTCTGTGCAGTTCTAGAAGAACTAGAGGGATGGACTCTGTTGCTTTTTAACCTCGACAGAACAATGGATGAGTGGGGTAGGGTGAAGTTCCCACTTTCAGGGCTCGCTCCTTTTTATCATCCTGCTAAAAACATGCCATCAGCAGGAATATGGCTGGAAGGACCTTTTTAAAAAGTTCACCAGTGGTGCATGAGGCTGCATTTTTTTTTCTCATCAAAAACCACCACATGAAATATTGAACATGAGGGATCGGATTCCCTCACAAAGGACTCCTCCTCTCCCTGCCCTGCCTTGCTAATTCTGAAAATTACTTTGTATAAACACCACCCTCTGAAACCACCTGGAACTGAAAAATCCTCCCATTTAAATAGGGCCTTTTTATGTCAGGGGAACATGTCCCAAAACAGCTCACATTTCTCTAGCATTCAAATATTAAACCAGCAGCAATCTGCTGTACAAAGGCGATAGGAAGGACCCTTTTATTTCTTCATAGTTTGGAGCAAGTCAAACTAATTTCCTATGAAACTGCTGTGACCTTCTCCTACAGCTTCACCCAGATAATAAACGTGCACCCCGATCCCGATTTACTCCAGACTCTTGGATGACATCTGGCCTCAAGATGGTGGCATGGAAAAGTGCAGCAATGACACAGGAAAACAGAAGGGAAGAAAATAACTGTGCAGAGGAGAGCAGGAGGCAGTGCAGGGAGAGGGGAAAACCAAAATTGAAATAAGTCAAAGGGCGGAAATTCCTTTGAGAAGGCCTTAGGCTTCAACAAAGCTTGTCCACATTTGCAGCACTTCGGGATTACCCAACACTAACCTTATGTGGAAGGGACAGCAGAGCCCAGCAGGCATTCCAGTGGAGCCTTTCTATTAAAAAAAAACCTCTTCCAGTGAGTCCGTCCCCGTTTGCCAGCGAGAGCTTCCTACCTCGCAACGCTCCCAAGGGAAGGAACTTTCTTCCCCAGCTCTTCCTGACTATCTGAAAAGCAAAGTCAATGTTTTCCTCATTATTCCCTGTTTGCTGCATACCTCTCCCCCCACTGTGACTGCTATTTGACCCGCTGGCCGCTCCAGGACCCTGAGGGGAGAGAGAGAGGGAAGTTTGTGTGTGTGAGGATGAGAGGAGCGAGATGATGAGTCTCAGCTCCCTTCTGACTTGTTTATGTTCATTAGAAAGAAATCAACAGCACTGAGTGTGTCAGACAGACCCCAAAGATTGGGAACATCTTTTGTGTGGTGCAGGGAAAGAGCAGATCCATCCAAGGGACAGGATTTGGGGGTGAACGGGGATTTCAATGTGTGTTTTTACCTCACTTTTGCATTAGAAATTTACCAAGGAGCAGAATCTCAGCAGAGAGGTTTCATTTCAGGGGGGCACTGCTCTTTCACCAGGGCTATTTGCTCTTACAGCCACAAGCCTGGAATGCCTGACCGGGATTGCTGAGGAACTGGAAAGGATCAGAGTGCTCCAGGGGAGGTTGGAATCATCATCCCCTCCCCTCCCAAGCCTCTCTGGATGAATCTGGTACCCTCAGATCCCAGAAAGGTTCTCCCCTCATGGCACTTGTGTTTTCAGTGAACTGAGTTCCTTCTCAAAAAACTCACAAAAATAAAGCTGAAAGCAACTATTGAGGTGGGCCTCAAAACCACAAAGTTTCTTTTCATCCTCTCCAGAGAGCCTCAGACATCCAGGAATTCCAAAGAAAACTGCAATGTAAGAAACCTGTTCAGAGCTGGCACAGTGCTACAGCTCTGCACTGACCCAGGCAGAGGGACCTGCACCAGTGGCACTTCTGGCAGCATCTTCCTCTAGAACTGCTCCAGAAGAGAGAAATCTGCTGGTCTGCAGCGAGCTCAGACCTTCTGATTTCAACATTCCCACCTTGGCACCTCAGCAGTCTCCATTCTACATGGCAGGACCAAAGGAATATTTCAAATACAGCTCACAGCTTTTCTGCTGTAACTCAGATCTCTTTTAGGAAATGATATATTTTGGCATATGGTTTTTTTCCTTGTCTAAATTTTCATATAGAACCTCTTGGTTCATGAACAAATACTGCTTTTCCTTTCTGTAGCATGTTGCATTTGAATTTGCTGAGCTTCTGACAGACATTTAGGTAGCCAAACTTTCAACTTTTGAGGTAGGGAAACACTAGAAATATCTGCTTTGCAGGTCAGGGTGCTCCTTCAGATGATGCATTTTGCCTCAGGTCACACAGGACATCTATGGAAAAGCTCGAAATTCGAGTCAGGAGCCCTAAATTCACTCCTTTAATCACATGTCCTTCCTTGAGGCGCTTCATTCAGGTGTCTCCAGTTAGGCTTGCTATTTTCCTGCCTTGCAATTCCATTAATTCCTCTGTTAGCAGTGTTCCAGTATGTTCTCACCAGGTTCCTATGCCTAGTGCTGCATCTGGCACAGGAATGTTGCCCTTCCGAGGCTGTCACAGAGAATATATCATTACAAAAATAAATAGTGTCTGGCTGCTCTGGCATCTCAGTCCAAGCATATTTATCACTTTTGGCTGACCAGTACCTAATTCAATGCCCCTAAAACACAATGGGTAAATTCCCAGTTGAATTCAACGTGCATTTAATCAGGTCTTTGCTAAATGTGCTTCCAAACTTCACTTTCATGAGCTCTACAGTACAGTCTCTTCTATTTTTAGAGCATTATTCCACCTCACTGTGCAGACTGATACAATGGATTTTCCTCTGCATGGATTATGTCAGTGAATGTGTGTTTGTACAAGCAGGCTCTAGTTTTAGTTCTAGATTTAGTTCATCCCCATGTGCTGCTGCCTACATGTGTGGCAACCTGAGATTAATGCTAAAAATGTATTTATAGTCGATCACAAATGAACAAAAAAAATTCAGAACAAATTTCATATATGAGTTCAGTGACAGAATCTTCCACTATTTGAACTGCTCTGCTGCCTGAGCCTTCCTGTCCAGCCTCCACAGGTGAAGTACAACAGCTTTTTTTGGGCCCAGCTCAGTCCCTCCAGACAGAAGTCCTGGGTGGCCTTTAGGCAAAGAAAACACTGCTCCAAGGTTTGCTCCTTCCCCAGTGTATGCTGGGAACAGCTTCATCATGGAATGGAAAGTGAAGGAAGGGATGGAAGGCAAAGGAAGGGAGAGAAACTTCCATTAAATGTCCATAACTTTTAGTTCCTCAAAGCACTTTTTCAGTTCCCCTTTCAAAAAGCAGAAATGAAACCAAGTGGCACTTCCTCTGAAGAGAGGGGACAAAGTGTGTTTGGCATGGGAAGTGCTGCCTCTCCACTGGGACAGCCCACAGACACTCCAGAAACAAAAATTACATCTTAAAACTATGAGTAGATTTAACAATTGAACTCTAAAGAATTAAACACCATAGAAACATTTCACACGTTCTGTTTTTTTTCCTTTCCAAGGGTCCGCAGTCCAGTCCCTCAATCCTGTGCAAAGGTCACGTTACTATGGATATGACCTGCAAGAAATGCGCTGCCTCAGAGCAGCACAAGTCACATGAACAGGCTAAAAGCCAAGGCTGCTGATTCCCAGTCCTGTCAGGGGGTTCGTGCTCCTGTGGGGCTCTCTGAGGAACAGTCCCTGTGCCATCAGCTCTATGTTCTTCCTTTAAAAGTGTTCATGCAGGTGTAGCTCCCGGAAAACTTGTGGATTTCTTCAAGTGCTGCCTGGGGGAGAATGCTGGAAGAGAAGCAGGAAGAGAAGAAGCAGATGAGACAAACCCCTCAGCCTGCCCTAATGAGAGATGTGTAAATATGCATTTAGATATATAAATACACACATTCTCAAACATCAGCTGGTGAGAGCACACAGACCCAACAGTGTCCTGCTGTGAGGAGGCCTGAAAGGGAGAAAGTTCCATCCAGTTACTCCTTCTCTGCAGAAATATTTATCCAAAGAAGTCTTGTAAAGGCTGTAACTTGGAAGATACCATCATGTTTTTATTCCTCTCAAACACTGTTCTCTGAAATACACAAATTTAACCTGAGTTCTCTGGTTAACTTGCCATCTGGTTGTGCAAAACATGTGGCCTCCTTATCCTAAGGTATGGACAGAGATCTAATTTCCTGACAGCTACTGGAACGGAAAATGAATGATTAATTCTTACAGTAAAGGAGAACAGCCCTTTTTCTTGTTGGTAGAATTTCTGGGAGTTTTTATCCCAAGTTTTTCATTCAGAGCAAAGCATTTATTGTGACTTGTTTTTTCTTGTTTGAAATGCAATACTGGAATTATTTTCCACAGAAATCCCACGGCCTTGTTTCAGTTCCTGACTGAAGCAGCTTTTCCAAAGGCTTTAGTGCAAACTGTCATGGAAACACAGTGCTAAATGTCCTTTCTCTTTGGTTGTTTCAGGATATGAAGTTATGACTTTTTTTTCCTTAGGGATCTTAAAATTCCCGTCCTAATCATACACAAAAATATTGGTTTAATAGTTTCATTGCTGTAGCACAAGCAATGCTCTCTCCATCCAGCTGTGATGTACAGACCTAATGGCACAGAAATCCTGTACAATATGAAGCCCAGAGTCCAACGAGTCACTTACTAAATCAAAACTCACCACATGTGTATGTTAAGAAACTTCCTAGACACAAATCCAGCTCAGACCTCAGAAATCCAAATTTGGGGAGTGAAACTTGTTTCATAAAGGGATTATACCCAAGGAAAGCATCTCCAAAGGGAATCTCAGAAAGTGTCTCCCTTTTACTTCTGTTGCTCTGTCTGTCAAGGGAAGGGGATGATCCATCTGATCTGGGATGGCACTTACAGTCAGCCTGAGGTTTGCCTCCTGGACAGACAAAAGAAAACCTTCCCTGCCTGGGCAGGCTGTTGCTGGGCAAAGGAAATACTCACCTTTTTAGGATGACAAGAACATGCATTGTCCATGGAAGGAGCAGGAAGGCTTGGTTTGTCTGAACAGCTTCTACCGTCCTCCTCGCCACTGTCTCGGGCTTGAGGGGAGGAAAAAGACTGGGGAACCTGAATAAATAAAGTAAAAATTAAAATAATTACATGTTAATCAAGCTCCTCCTTTAAGATATCACTGTCCAAGTCCTGTTACTCCAAACTATCTCTTGTTACTGGCCTTCAAACATATCCCAAGCAGGCTGGAAAAGGCAGAACGTTCCAGTTCCAGCCAAAAAGCCTGAAAACAGAAAGCTCAGTTCCAACCAGTACTGCTGGGTTACCTAAACAGTTAAGAATGTACATGTTGGTGCCTTCAGGGAGAGTGGCAGAATGTATTCAGAGCCTTGATTCCGGGCTTTTCTTAATTTGAATGCAAACCAATACCAAATGCTGTCTTTTCAGTGCTGGTGTTTTTCCTTTTGTTGCTCTTTGCTTAATTCAAATTCTTGACAGGTGAAAGACAAATATTTTCCTCCATTGCTTTTAATACCAAACATAAGGTTTTTCCCAGCTCCAGCAATAGCTTGACAATGCATATTTTCTTGACTAAGAGAGCACAAACTATACTGATAGGTTATTTTGTCCATTGTAAAAGATTAATTTGGTCAGCCATTAGTTGTTCTCTTGAACAGAGGGAAAAAGGAGGCACTGATGGCCTCACTTCAGTAAAGTGGCTGTCATTCCTTTCAGTGGGAAAGAATTATTTCAAGGAATAAAGAAGGAACTTGTACTGTTAATTCTCAAGTAATTTGTAGACTGCTCCTCTTGCATGACCTCAATTGCAGATTCCCTCCCCTCCCTCTCTGGGGGCTGCACAGGGAAAAACAGCTTTATTTCTCCCTGTAGAATCCAATGTCTCCCTCAGAACAGGCTGGAGGATTATTCCAGCACACTGAGGGAACCAGTCTGATGAGTCCCAGGTGGCCTAGAGTGACCCTCTGTTCCCAGGCAGCCAAATGAGACATCGAATTCTCTTAACTAAATGAAGCATTAATTAGGAGTGTATTCTGATGATTCATTTAAAATGAGATGCTTTATTCGAGTTCCCCTGGACTGACCTGATTCTCATGCCCTGGAACATCTCTGTGCTGGTGTGGAAGGGCAGCACTGTTGTGGCATTCACTCCAGGACAGTCCAGCAGCCCCAGGGTCAGGCTCTCCATAAAGGCAAAGGAGGAGGCTTTGGAGGTGCAATAGTCAATGGCACCAGGGATGGCTGACAAGGCCAGGACAGAGTTCAGGCAGACAATGTGTCCATTCTGCAGCTCCAGCATCCTTGGCAGGAATGCCTTGGTGGTCTGGAGAACAACAGAGTTAAAAGAAAGAAAAAAAAAAAAAAAGAAAAAAAGGTCTGTTCAGCAGAGATACAACAAAACAATAGTTACTGAAGAAGATAAGATGACACGGAGACAGAGCCAAAGTGTTCTGTTCATTATGCTGGGAAAGGAGTGGGACAGGACCTTGTTGCTTTGTCATTTTCTGAGAGACTCCAAGCAGGCAGTTTGTGTGGAAACACAACAGAATCCTTCCTAGCATGTAAATAAGCAGCACCCACAGATAAGGGCCAGGAAGGAGTGCTTACGAACTTGTACAGGATAAAGTCTTCAGCAAAGTGATGAAATCACAAGAAGCTCTTTTTTTCATTTCTATTGCCCAACTCAAAATAGAATGAGCTCCCTGAGCAATGTAATCCCATGCTCCTCTGATGTTCCCTATACAGCACCATACAGAAAACCATCCTGTGAGCTCAGGCTTTCTCAAAAGACATCAAATGTTATACTGAAAATGACAGAATGGGAATAAAGAGCATCACATACTGAGTTACTACTGGAAAAATCATATTTATTTTAGACCCTGTTCCTCTGGCCTTTGCCCCTCACATTGTTTTTTCCCTCTTGTTTTTGTGACAGACTGATTTTAGGAAGACCTAAGAGCAGCCATTTCTGGCTGTAATCTCTCACTCTCTTCCCAGTTGTGAGTGCAGGGGATACAAGAGCTGATCTTACCCAGAACTGTCCCAGGGTGTTGATGTGCTGGGATTTGAGCAGTGCATCATCATCGCTGTCCATCAGGCTCTTCCCATGGACCACAGCAGCATTGTTCACCAGGATGGTGATGTCACCCACCTGCAGGAGCAGCAAATTACTTGTGACAAGGAACATCTCACAAATCAGGCATCAGAGTGACCATTAGAGCTGAACAGCCATTGTGGCCTGAATACATTGTTGTTTTCATAGCTTTTGACATTCTTGCCTTGTAAGCCTTTGGATCACTTCAAACTTAGTACAACAATCTGGATGGTCACCCTTCTTTCTTTCCCAATATTTTTTTCCCCTCATCAAATATAGACTAGTAGAATCACAGAATCATTAAGGTTGGAAAAGACCTTTAGGATCAAGTCCAACAAGCAACCCAGCACCACCACCCTGTTCACCATTAAACCATGTCCTCAAGTGCCATATCCCCATGTTTCTGAACACTCCCAGGGATGGTGCCTCCAACCACTTCCCTGGGCGGCCCCTACCAGGGCTTTACAAGCTTAATCCTTCCATGTAGGAGATTTCCCTCATATCCAACCTATATGGGATGCAACTTGAGGCCATTTCTTCTCATCCTGTCACTGTTCCCTGGGAGCAGAGCCCTCCCTGGATCCCCCCTCCTGTCAGGGAGTTGCAGAGAGTGAGAAGGTGCAACTTGAGACCATTTTTTTCCAGGCTGAGCCCCCCCAGCTCCCCCAGCTGCTCCTTTCCCCTCCTGCCCACAGGGTTTCCCCACTGACCTTCTCCCTGACGGCCTTGGCCTGCCGATAGACCTCCTCCCTGTTCCCCACGTCACAGATGAAGTAGTGGCACTCTGTGCCCATCAGCCTGATCTCCTCCGTGGTCTCCTTCAGGCACTTCTCAGTCCGACCCCACAGGATGATCTGCAGCAAGAAACTTTGACTGTCAGAGCCGAACTGCTCCTGCTTGGAATCCGAAATAATCAAAACCTGCTTCTGACTTCGACAGTTCGATGAACACCTTTGATGTGTTTTCGCTGGAGTTTTGCTTCATTTAAGACCAGCAATTAATGATTTTCTGTTCCATGGGGAAGGGACAGGAGTGTCTCAGTGGTTCCTGCATCCCACTGCTGATCCTCTTTTTACAGGTTCTTCACAAGCTACATGAGCTAACACAAACCCCCAGATCTTTAGCCTAAAATGACCAATATATGAAACGCTTGGCAAATTTTCTGTGTCATGTAATTTATAATCTGTCCCTGCTTTTGCTATACATACATACAAAAATGTAAATTTAGTCCAAAATCACAGACCTTCCTGTATATCTGGTGTGTTCTCTATTTGTTCTATGTTTGGTGCAGTAAAACATATTTTTTCAGCCTATTATATGTAATAACTTGCAGTGCTGATTTCAGGTTGGTGTCCCAGGTGCAATGAAGTGTTCATCCTAATATAGACTTTTAAAGGGAGAATTCTCAAGCATGAATTTATTTTGCTCATATATGCAAGGTTTCACCTGCCACTCACTTTTAACACAGCAAAAATGATACCCTGCTTCTGGTACAAAGGAAATTCTGAATATTCATGGAACAAACATTCAAATCATGGAGCAGGGATTTGATGTATAATGAGACATAACCAGCCCACCCCATCTGCATTTCTACACCATCAGGGAGGTCAGAAATAGAAATAACTTGAAAAGTCATTAAAAACCATGGGGTTTTATCCAGTCTCATTTTTCCTAGTGAGACATCAGTCTCAAGTATGAGATTGTGCTTTCACCACTGTCTTTCAAACATTAACCTGCAGTAAACAGATTCAACCACAATACTTTTTTTCTATTTCTTTTAAGGCTACTGGAAGGTATAATTTCATCTCTCTGTTATTTAAGACTCCTATATATGAATAAATCTATCATTTTTGCTCTTCAACTAAGTCTTCTGAGCATTCATCACATTATGAATGGTGTCACTGTCATTCTGCAAAAATTAAATTAGTGAATTGAATATGTTCATCAGCTGATTGCTCTGTGGCTCCAACAGCAAGATGCAAAAGAGAAAAAAGAAAAGGTTGTTACATTGCAAATGCAAAATTATTGCTATTTCCAAGCATATGCGATCCAGTTGATTCTCACACTGCTGTGTATTGAATATGAACCTGATATCTTGTTTTTTAATGGTTAAAAATAAGCCCACTTAAACTTTAAAGATTAAATAATCTTTTGAGCTTTCCGAAAGTTGAAAGAACAGGAAGCAAAAAGTCTAAATTACATCACTACTCATAACTCAACCCCTGCAATTAACTTAATAACAGCAAGATAAACAGAAAAAAATTAGTTATTATGTGTGCAGTATTCCTTCCCCACAACAAACCCCTTGCAGAGCTTAACATGCTTAATTTTAAGGACTAGTTAAGCTTATCTCATAACTGGTACTAAAACTAATCTCTGGCAGGGTCAAAGAGCTCTTCCTGTGCCTAAGCAAGGCTAAAATGCAGAGGTACTCAAGTCCTCAGCCATTTCCTAAACGAGTCACAGTTACAATTAATCCCATTTCTAAGCCATTGGCACATCTGTGAACACAAACACACCCCGACTGACGGATTTATATCCCACAAACTCTCCAACTGGCTGGTTAACCAGCAACTTCAGAGCGTGCATAAATATGCCAGAGCCATTTCGTGGGAAATCTTATCTCAGGGGAAGTAATTTTCAAGGCAAAAGCTGTGATCAGACTCTCGAAGCGGAGGAGAGCACATGGCTGAAACTGCAGCTCGGCCTCGAAAGCCTCAGTGTATCACCCTTGGCCATCAGGGCTTGGCATCTACACAAACCTCGTAAAACTCATGGCTATTTACTCACTTCTGGACTCAGGGCTAGACTGAGGGATATTTTTTATGCACACTCTGCAGACTTGCAGAAGGGAAATCAAGAACATGTGAGAAATTTCACAAGCTTTCAGGAAATCTTTACAAAATACTGTTCGACCATCAGCACGGGGGCACTTGCTGCCTCTTTCACAATCCACAGCTCTGTGGAAAGGGGAGAAAAAACCACTGCAGAGGTCAACTGTAAACATCAAGTTTGATGCCCACAGGGTTTGTATCAGGGTGACCTTCAGCCTCTTTGCAGGGCTGGATCAGTCAATGCAGAGACTAAAAAATTAAGTGATTTACTGAAGAGTGATGGAAGGGAAAAAGAAAAGGGGAAGAGAAATAAGGTGTCAGATGAGGGGAGTAAGGCAAGAAACTGCCCTCACATCCCCAGCACTCCAGGGCTTCACACTGCTATTGCAAAATGAAAAGTAGATCCCTCACTCTTCTCTTTAATCTGTTTCAAACATCCTCAGAGCCTCCTACTCCCAAGAGCTGCCACTGATGCATTGGATGTCAGGAAATGTACATGGAAGAATAGTTAAGCAAAGGATGACCTGTCAAAAAACATCTGTCTGTGATGCAACTCTTGGATATAATATTTTTTTATGCCCCAACAGTTTCTTTGGGACCCTTAATATCCTACAGGCAAAGTCTTGCAAGGTGACCCCGTTAAAATCTGGGCCATCTGGGGAAGGCAGAATTTGCTGGTTATCCTGCTGACAACATTAATTTCAGCACTGATTTTCTTGCATGGGAAGTTTTCGTGTCCCTGATACCGTTCACACTTAGGTGAAGGCTCCAGCCTGCACAAGAGAAAAGCAGTAAATAAAAGACCATTCTTCCGTGAGAGGTGAAAGTTCCCCGATGACCCAGTGGGAAGTGAGGGCTCCTGCTGTCGTTCCTGCTACTTTTTACAGATGGATAAAACCCAGAACTCAGTACAACGTGCTTTTGGTCCAAATTCAGGCTTGACTGCTCCTACGAGATCAAATGAGACTCAATTTCTCCCTTCCATCTGGCCAGATGGAATTGGCACAGGCTTCCCTCCTGCCTCCCAGGACACCACATCTTACAATGAGACCAGACTGGAGTTGCTGCATTTGCCTCACAGTTGAGGCTTCTGTTGCTCCTGAACATCTTTGCAGAGAGCTTTGGCTTAGTCTTTCTGTGCTCTCCTTCTCTTGTTTGCAGCAGTTTCACTGATGTTTTCTAGGTCCTTACTCTCCTATTGCCTCCTGATTTTCTACAGACCCATCAGTCCTCTGCTCTCCTGCATTCACCTTCTGCAATTTGTGCAATCAGGGATAATTATCCACGTTCTCAATGCTCCTGAACAAATCCTTCTGCTCCCTGTGGACTCAAGGAGCGACTGTGGGCCCAGGCCTGTGTTCTGCTGCTGCCCTGTGAGCTCTTGGCTCTTCACTGCCCTTTGGATGCAAGCAGGAATTTTAATCTTTGCTCAATCAACGTCAAGAAAGGCATCATTTCCCCTCACCCTGCCCTAGCTGGGATTCAAGGGCTCTGCATCCACGAGGAGTCCAGGTCTGCAGTTTAGGAAATGGTCCATTTTACTGGGAAGCTCAGTTTTCAAAATGAGACGTGGGCCTCCGAGTCTGCTCTGTGTCCCCTTCCCTTTTTAAGTTTAATTCTAAATTGGCAATAAGTGTGTCCCAACTGGGGGCTGAGTCCTGGACAGAATGACTCCAACAGACACAGAAGTTCCTGTCTGGACAGAGGAAAACTCAGAGGAATGAAGGAGAAGAGAGACGTGGTTTTCCTGACTCCCCGGCGTGTCAGGATGCTGCACAGCCACCCATTCACGGGAACTTAATGGTGGATAGAGGGAATATTTAATTTATGTTTTGGATAAACTCTTGGACAGACACTTTTCCGTCCTGGAAAGAATCCAGCCCCTGTTTCTTCTCCCCTTCATCTCTCGTCATCCTCCCCTGGCTGCCCCTCCCGGCCGCACAGACACGCTCTCCTTTCAGAGAGTTACTGACCAGAAAATTGGCAGGGCAGGAGCCCGGGGGGAGGATAATCCCGCGGCGAGGCTTCCAGCCCGCGCTTACCTCCGGCTGACCCCGGGCTGGCACGGCCAGGGAAGGCAGGTGGAATGGGAAAGCAATCCCTGCCGCCCCAGGCTGCTGCAGGCAGCAGGGCAGGATTCCTGCCACTGGACACAGGGAAGAAGAGATTTATGATGACAGAGGAACTCAACACGCCCTCCTCTTAATGAACTTTAAAGTAGGCGAGGGCTGTGACATCACGCTCGGCGCAGATTTTTTCCCAGGATTTATTCATGAGCGGATTTCTGCAAAACAAACCTTATCTCCAGATCTGAGTCGCAGAGCTCCTTATCTGACCTTGGGAAAATCGTTTCAGCTGGAGGGGCAGGCGCAGCATCCTCCGCTCCCAGAGGACTCGTTTAACTCCGGGCTTAATCTGCTAATGAGACGTGCCCCGAGGTCGGAGGGGAGTCCCGGGGAAGGGTTTTGCCGCTGACGGGCTAAGGCAAGGCTTTCTAGCAGAGACCTGCGTTCCAAAAGCCCCAGTCCCGACTGCAGGGCCAGATCCCGACTTTCACCATAACACCAGTGAGTAAGAGTTATGCTTCTGACCACCGCAAAATCAGATAAAGCCACTAATTTATATAAACTGGTCTACATTGAAGCTGCTGTCAACCACAAAATACACACGCCATCAGTGCCTCCAGAGGCTGAAGTGCATTATTGTGCAGGACACGAGATTAGAGCTAATTTTACATTCTTTACAAGGCCAGTTAACTTGTTTGGTCCGATTTTATTGCTAGCACAGTTCAAGAGCAGCAGCAAAGGAATGTTGCCCTTTTATATTGTCAGTCATTTTGGCACTGTATCTTCAGCAAACCTGCTGTGCTACAATTCATCCCTCCAGTGAGCTGGACCAGTGCTGGAAAGGTGTCCCACCACCACAGCATTTCTGAGACTGAACATGTGCCATTCCTTAACACTCCCCTTGGGTTGTTTGGGTTGTGTTTGTCACCCTTGGGCTTTCCCAACACAAGGTGTGCTGCGATTAGCAGATATAACTTCCACTCCAGTAGTTTCTCCATTTTACGATTCATGAAGCAATTCTCTGATTCAATCTGAAGACACTGAAAGATTAAAGTGTTGCAGAGAGACACGAATGCCCTTCCTGCCTGATCTCATTATTGCTGCCTCCACAAATCAACCACAACTCCCAGCCCCAGATCAGCAGAGATAGGAAGTAGTTGGTAGGTCAACACATTTCATTCCCCCTTTCAACCTCCTTCCTAGTCCAGTGGAACAAAAGTTGCTCTGTCTGAGCTGGTATCTGTAATTGCACAGACCTTTGTTCAAACACAGAAAGCCTTTCTGCGCCCAACACTCGGAGTTCTGCATACTTTTAGGAAGTACAAAGTGTAGATAATCCACTGAAGTATGCCGGCCTTATCCCCTATATTTACAAAGCCTGGCAGTACTAACTCCCAGTCGGTCCTCCGAAGAAATGCATTCCAGTGGATCCCATAATCCTGGCAGAGTTTTGCATATCGTGAGAACGGGGGGCTAAATCCTCCAGCCTCAAAAGCTCCGTGTCTTTTGCCTGTCAATGGCAGAAGGGTTTTCTCCCCCACCCCTTCCCCTCTCTTGCCCCCAGGCGAAGGCAGACAAGTTCTTTCAGGAGCTCTCCATGGGAGAGGCATCTGAAGGCAGATTAGTGGGAGAGGGGAAGGTGTGGCCCTGCAGTGTGAAAAGCCAATCTTTGCTTTAGAAAGGAGAAAAAGGACTTTTCGATGCCTGAAGTAGGTCAAAATACTTAACCCAGGCCCTTGGTGACACTTCTATAAAGGTAAGCAAACAAAGCAGGCCAGTGGGGAATTTTTCTCAGTTCCCACAGTGAATACCAAAGTTGCAAGGGACAGGTATGAGAAAGTTACAGGTAAACATGGGGAATCAAGAGAGTAAGCCCATTTATCTGGTTTGTTGTTTTGGGGGTTTTTTTTTCTAGATTACTATTTAGAACTTGTAAAGACATTAGACTCTAAGAATTGAATTTAAATTTAATCCTGCCACCATGGTAAACACAAACCACTGATTTTATGTTGAGTAACATGCAGTAATGACATTAAAAGTTAGGGCTGAAGAGACTTCAGGAGGAGACTAAAAGAGCAAATTCCAATCCTTTCAGTCTAGAGTCAGAACTTTTAGTACTTTATATATTGACTTAGCACTCAATGGGATTAACATTATTCATCTAAACAACAGTCAATTCCCCGTCACCCCTTTTTGACTCTGAGGGAAACAAAACAGCACCTAAAGAAATCACAGAGAAGTGTGTCAACACCTCAACAGAGGCCTTCCCCTGGAAAGAAAATGTGGACCTTTGTGTCTGCAAACAGGCATTTAAGACCAGCTCCCCCCAAAGAAGTGAACAAATGCCCACTGTTCTCACAGTCAGGACTATTTAAGGACAGGTGGCCCCATGCTGACTTTTTTCCAGTGGTTTTTCCAATTGCTTTCGTCTGCAACACTGAACTGCGACTCCAGACTGCCTTGGGAGCAACACTTCCCAGCTCGGCTCAGTTGAGGAAGGGGAAGGGTGAGGGTTGTTTGCGAGGAGGGGTCACGCAGGAGTCAGCCTTTACAATCCTATTAACGCTGGGACAGGGTCAAACCGAGTGCACGTTCCAACAAAAGCACCAAGTGGCCACAAGCTGTCACCCTGCAAAGGTTCCTGGAAGCATTTGTGGGGGGAAGAAACGACAGACTTTTTAATGGTGAATGTCTGCCCACACCATGTGTGAGAACCGGCCCTGCTCCAGGGATCCAAAGCACACAAAGAAATCTCCAGCAGTAAAATTCCCTGGCTGCAGGGCAGGAAGAAGTGGAGTATCTGGGGGTGGGGAGAGGGGTAATGTTAAGAAAAGTTGTGTATTTGAGGTAAGGCTTTGGAGATCTCCACCAATAGAAATATAATGCTCCACCCTGCAAAAATAACCAGCGTGCTGCTGCCGCCTCCGTTCCCTTGGCATGGCATCCCTGTAATCCACAGCCCTAGAAAAACGTCCACAGAGATCTCAGGAAATTGTGGGGAGGGTAAATATGCAGGTGCAGAAAGGCCTTTTGTGCTGCGAGCACAGCAGACAGGATGAAGGGATAGAAAGTCAGTAAATAACATTTCAAAGGGGAAAAAGAAGTTCCTGCCGTGGCCTGACAGGACATTTCAACAATGCTGAAGGTTGGCTGTGTGCGTGTTTTCCTTCCAAAATGCTGCATTATTATTTTTACTTATGGCATGTCACTCTCCAGGTAAAGAGTTCTTAACGTGTGGCAGGTTAAATGTTCATGTAACAAACATTTATATGACATAAAAGTTCTGTTCACACTGAATGGTAACAAGTGTTTGTTTCTGGAAAGCTATAAAAAAAAATAAATTCACAACTTTAGATTTACAGGGTAATTTTAGGAGCAAGGGACGTGTGGAATTAAAAAGTGGCTCCAACACAGTATTATTTCCATCACCTGACTGGGTGAAAGTAACTCCTAAAACTGCCTCTTCAACCAACAATTAACTGAACAGTCTGCTACTTCTTAACCAACAAAGTGGAAAAATCAGACTTAGTATAAACGTATGGAAAAGAAGAATTAGGAAGTTACAAACTGGGTGCCAATCGAAGTGGATCCTTCTCTGGAATTTGCCTTTCCATTTCTGAGATGAATTCTGTAGCAGTGCAGCCCAACCTTGAAATGCTGGGTGGTTTTAACTTCCAGTAGAGAAGGCTGGCCACTGCATCCCCCTGAGACAGCACTGGGAGTCCTAGGCCTGCACAGTTATAAAAGCATAAATGTGCTGAATTACCAGTCTAAAGAATTGTCAGCTGTAATTCTGAAAACCTCCAGTTTTGCTCTGAGCCAAATCACGATGAGTAATTCACCAGCACTTCACTTATTTGGGGGGGATATATACAATTCCTCTATAAAAATAATAAATACAAATTGATCAGTTAGATAAAATTATAAATTACATGAATAGTAGGTAGATAATAATAGATATAATAAACAGATAAATAGATAAAATGAGAAAAATAAGGTGGACAAAATGGCACCTTTACTGAATAAGGAAAGCCACAGGGAGTGTTTACAAGCCACAGGGAGCCACAGGCAGGCAGACAACCCCAGCTCCAGCAGGAACATCACAGAAAAAAGGAAGACCAGGGGAAGGGTTTAAATTTGTTAACCTGGAGAAGGTTTGCAACAAAACAGCCATGGAAACCTAAGGGTGAATAATGTTCCCAATGCTGTCATTATGAAGTGCCCTCCAGAAAGGCCTAAAATATGCTCCAGATCATCCATGTGCATAATAAGATGCAGCTCTTGACTGAAAAAATAATTTCTCCCGGGAGGCTACTGGAGAAGTATTGGAGTTAAAATAGCCTGCATTAAATTTGTGGATAAACTGAACACCAGCAACAGCTCCAGACAAGCTCCCCTCCACGCCTTTCTTTGCCTCTAGAAAACCAGAATTGCTACCATTTTCAAACCATATAAAAGCTGTCAAAAGGTGCCTTTCTTGCGAGTATTTTGTTCAGAGAAATAAAGGACACTGCTTGGAAGAAAGCCTTAATATTGAAATGCCTAACTGCTTGCCTATCTTTTCATGTGCTTTTCAAAATGTTATTTTTTAATGGTGGCTGTTGCTATGCAACAGGGCAGAATTTCTAAAATCTATTCATCTGTTGTACAAATGGCAGTTTTCAGGACATATTTAACTCTCTCAGCCTCTTAAGTCAAAGGAGGAGGATGGGAATCAGAGGACTGTAAACTCCCAGAGCACACCCCCCCCCAGGGGTACTGCAAGGCTAAAAAGGGTCTTTCACTGATTATACCAGTTTTTTCAGTACATTGTTAAGATGAAGTAGCAGCCCTGCTTATAAAAATGTGAAAAACAGCACAGCTCTACTTAAATAAAACGATATCTAAATGTAGGCACAGAAGTTATGTTCATTACTTTTATCCAGAAGTGATCAAAGCAATTCTAAGCAGATTCTGCTACAAAGGTCTTTATTTAAATTAGAGGGGCTGGTCGGGCAGTCACAAATCCAGCTTTAGCATATTCCTAAATTGCAGTTCCCTGGAAGTTACCATCCCTTGGATGTGATTGCCTGTCTCAAGAATGCTTTTCAGGCCACTGCAATGCAAAATGAAGTCAATTCACTTCAACATGAACATAAAATCAATTAAAAGCCATCACAGAACATGCGACAAACTTGACTTTCTAGCAAAATAAACTATATAAAGTAAACCTGGTCAGTAAGTGAGGTTTAGCTGAGGGGCAGAAATAGAATATTGAGGCACAATAATTCCCAGTGTGTTCAGAGTCAGTCACAAGCTCTTTGCCTGAAGGGTTCCCTCCCCACCAGCAGCCTGCAAATTACTTCTAGGAAGTGTGTGAAATTTAGCCCTAAAAAACAGGCCTATTTTTGGTTGACTCACATTCACAGTGGAACAATCTTTGCTTCCACTGAAATATAAGTATACAAAGGGACAAACCCAACTGAGTAAGTGGCCTGACTGACAGCAATCCCCCCCGTGCAGCAGTGGGAGATCTGGGATGGATTGTCAGTGTTGAAATGGCACTTAAAAGCCTGGCTCCTGAAACAAATAACCCCACTTGGCCTAACTCTGTGACTCAAACGCAAACCAAAAGTGTTTTAACTGTCTTTACTATTTCCAGTGGCTAAAAAAGCCATTCTGACTTCATCCCAAATATACTGACTTCCTCTGAGATGGATCTATTTTCAGTCTGTAACCAGCATTCTGATTATTTAGTTGCACCATCAACAACAACACAAAACACTGTTCTTGTAATTTATTTTCAGTGGCTAAGAATTTTCCATCCTCTCTTTTCCATTTTCAGCCAGTCAGGAAAGAGAAACTAAAACTCCTTTCTGGATGTAAGATGCTTTGGTGCATTTCTGCTTTTGCACAGATGCTGGACTCGGATGGGTCTGTGACAGTGGTCAAAGCCACCAGCAAAGCTCTGGGAGAGCTGTAAACCAGTGTAAGGGTGTGAGGAGGTGCTGGCTGACCCTCTGCTGAACCCTGGGCTCTGAAGGAGATCCAAGGTGCCAGATCACTTACCCACACACGTGTGTGCACACACCCCCCCTCTCCTTTCAGCAGGAAAGGTGTCACAGAACGATCTGCCACAGTTGCACATCATTATCCGGGGAAATAAACCCTGAAAACCCCCCTTTGATGGGGAAAGGCTTTGCTTTTACAGGGCAAACCTCCTGCTTCCATAAGCACTGAAATATAAACAGAGCACGGACAATGGTCTCCAAGGGGCCTGGATTAAAGTCCAATAACAAGGCACAGAAAGCACCATCAGCACATCCCAAACCCAAACAACTCTGTGCAGTGAGGCAGGACTCCTGTGTTTCCCAAGAGCCTTGGGAATGTTCTGACATCATTCCTGACAGCTCACTGTGGCCAGAGCCAGCCCTGCTCTGTTACCACTCTGGAAAAGAAGCACTTGTACCAGCTGGATGTCTTTAAGATTCCTCTTGGAAGCGTGACCTCGGCCCCTGGAGGTTGAGTTTGTCCTCACTGGGAAGGTTTTTTAGGAGGTGGGGCACGGGGAATTTAGGGTTGCAGTCAACATCAAACCAAGGTGCTGAAAGTGAACGTCAGGATTTCCCATTCCCTCTCCAAGCCTCGCCCAGGGAATGTGCTGATCCCAGACAAGGTGTCTGTGTCAACAGAAAGGAGATTGAAATGGCAGATGGAAGACAAACCCTAATTTAATCTTCACACAGAAAATACCTGATTGTCCACTGTTATTGCTGCTCCATTCTGTTTAAGGGCACAGAAAGCTGAGCTGCTCAGTGTTTCTAGAACACCTTTCACTCCCACTAATTTAAGCCTGGTATATTTGAGGTTTTTCTTGAGGTCCAGTGAAAAGATTACCTAACAATTTCTGCTTTCAGGTAAAGTGGAGCAAGTTTGTCAGGTCCTCAGACATGAAGGAAATCTTGAAAATGTAGCTTGGGTGTCAAGGGGCAAACAGAACAAAGAACCCACTTATAAATACTTAAAAGATCACAATTGTTTGAGTGGTGACTCCTGATTTCTTAGTGTAGGCCTGGCTATACAGGAGACATTTGCTGCTCTTTGAAGCTTTTAAGAAACACTGAAATAAGATTTTCTTCAGTGTCTGAAGCTTCACTTTCTGACACAGGACAGCACTCAAAGAAACTTCGAGAGCAGTTCCAGTCCAGAGCTTACTGGGAAAGAGGACCTACCTAAAAGACAAGCAGTACCTGTGGATACACCTGGTGCACTTTGATACCTGTGCTGCCCAAGAGATGGGAGGATGAATGAGAAATCAAGCCTGAACTCCATTTGCACCTATTTTAAGTGGCTGTTTCATTGAGATAAGGGACAAAATATATTAGCCAGGTCACATCAAGTGTCACCCCACCTCTCTAACCTGTGGCTAAAACTGTCATACTACAGGATTATCACAGCCCAGAGTCCTTCCAGCTATCATTTTTATACCACCTCAAAATATGTATAATTTTATGTGTTTAAATGAACTGGAGGCACAAATGCCACTGATTACACCCTGAGAGCTGGGTTTACCTCACAGGGACATACCTAAGGCATGACTGATTGAGCAGAGCTGCACTTCTGCTTTCAAACACCATTTTATTGCCATAAGTGGAGCACTGACACATTTGCTCAGGCAGTGTAAGACAACAGGAATCCCTATGTTAACCAAAACAAATAAGCTCTGCAGCACTGCTTTCAATAACTTGTAATTAAGAAGGTGGCAACATAAGGGTGGCTGTCCACACAATCTCGTTGTAATTATGCATAGTTTATGGCTAAACTAATAGGATGAACAATTTCAATTAATTACAAACTCTGCCAAGGTACCCGTCTATTCCCAAGTCTATTAATTAGAATCAATTTAATCCCCACTGGGATAAAGGTCAAACAACATGGATTTGACCCTTTTCTCCTGGCGTCAGTGTTATCAGCCCGTGGATCTGGCAGTGCCTGGGTCTGACTCCTTCCACCCCTCAGCATGTTGACATGATGCTTTGAAGAGCAGAGCCTGGGCCCAGCTGAAAAGATCTCTCTAATAATTTCTGCTCTATATTCCTGATAAGCACAGGTTTAAAAATGCCAGAGCTGGTTCTCTCTCAGTGGTCAGCTCTGAGCCTGCTGTTCTCTGTCCTGAAGAGTTTTCCTGCAGAACACCTTAAAGCAGCAATGATGTTAGATTTGTGTCTTCAATTTGGGCCAGGAATCAAAGTGAAAAATGAACATTAAACACTAACTAACATTTGTTAATGGATTTTAAAACAAACTCTCAAAAGCAATAATCATTAGCTGACATTTCCAAACTATCCAGAAGGATAATTTCTAGATCCTTGTCCAGTTTTATTGGAAGGAAATTATGAGAACTGTTATCTTTTTTCCTCTCCCCATAGTTTCTGTAGAATTAATTAACTGGCTACTTCTGTAGAATTCATCACCATCATCTATTCATCCTAGTTCTTTTGGAAAAATTGCCACACTACTTCCATCCCTCTCAGGTTACTGTCAGGCTGAGTTCCTGATCTTGGCTCTGGCAGTATGATGTAAAATCAGTTAGTTCTTGATGTGCCAACTTTGTGTATGTTCTCTATGAATGTTGCAGATCTCTTTGAGGAAAGTAAACCAGAGTCTAGTTTTTAAGTTCTCCCTTCGTGTTTTTACAGTATCATCTTACCAAGAGAGGTTAAAAAGCAGGGTTAGAAAAAAAACACAAAACCTTTGATTCCTTTAAAATGTTTTGGTCAGAATTCTTAGAACTGTTTGCAGAGCTTATGGTCACTCTTAAAGCAAATTGCTGTTCCAGGCTAATTAGACATTAGGTCAACAGCATGTTGGATTCATTTTAAAATGAATAAAATGTAAAAACTACCTACAGTGCTTCAGATGGAAACAGTTCTACAAATCTGAGACAATTTTTTCCTCCCCTGTGCCAGAGCCATGACATCAATGCAACAGAAATCCACAGCAGCACTTTTACGAGTCACTGCAGGTGATGAAACCACGCAAATAAAACAGGGATGAATCACTTCAGATAATAACGTGAAACATCAGAGACCCAAAGCTTCCTGTCAGCCCTCACGTTCAGAAAAGCAGCCTTTTTCCTTTCTTTGGTACAGATAAGACTGAGAATCACAGAATCAGAGAACAGGTGAGGCTCTGGACCCCTGGATGTCCCCTGGTCCAACCCCCCTGCTCAAGGTCGAACACCCCATCTCCTGCTTGGACCAGGTCAGCTCTCATTTTGAATTCCACTGCCTCCTCCTCCAGCTTTCCAGAGCTGTAAATAATCCAGTCTCTATTCACTTCCAAGGCCACTGAGCCTCTGTAGTCACTTCCAAGGCCACCAGCCCCACGTTACCCATCATCTTTCATTTAACATCAGATCTTCCATTGCAGCCTTTACCTCCCAGCATTAATTTTTAAAGTAACCTATCTGTTTTCTACCACACCATCTGCATCTCTGTAAAAGTTCCCCAAAGCTCTTTACTGTTGCTTTTCAAACCACATCTTAAAACTTCCACTGCTGGAATGCCTTCCCAAAAACCTTTCAAATGGCTCAAGGAGTGGTGCTGCAGTCCCTGCTTTACAGGCACCATCAGTACCAAGTTCTGTGCTGGTGCTCAGTGTGGCCTTTTGCTTTTTATCTCCACTGTCACATTTATTTATTTTATCCCTGCCAGCCCTGAGGCTGCCTCATCTTTTGCTGTTGTCCTTACAGAGCACATTTAGCATCTTCAAGCTAAACAGTTTCTGGTGCGTGAGTGGGTTTCTGAGACACTGCAACAACATTAATATATAACCTCATCTTTAAAACTTCAAGATTTTTTACAGCATTGGCACAGTCCTTGTGTTTTGTGGGAAGCCTCATTTAACTGCCTTGATGCCAGACCTTCAGCATTTTTTGAAGTGCTGGCTTTTGCTGTGCCAACACAGCACGGTCTCACTGGGACAATATTTTCTCATGACATCACTGGATCTCGATGGGAGATGACAAGCCTGTAACTCTGCAAGCTCCACTTCTTGTTAACATTATTTATTCTCCTTACAACATCCCCAGTAACAAAAGACAGGTATATGTTCCAGATTATAAACTAAACCAGCCCCAGCCCCAGTGCTGCTCCACAGACACCAAAGATCTGAGAGCTGATAAATCCTGGCTGTGTTTGCCAGCCAGAGACACTTACTCAGCATGTTATTCCAACTGCTGGCCTTGGCACCAGCACACAGCACAGGCTTGGTGCCATCTCAGCCTGGGACTCCAAACAAGGGTTCTTCTGCCCATCCTTAAATTCAATCAACAAGGAAGGGAGCTGCCAAGAGGAAGCCATTAAATAAAGCTGCCGTCAGGATATAATCTTTGGAGAAATAAAGCCTTTCTGGAGACTAGAAACCCACCCAATCAAAGCTGTGCTCTCAGAGCTTACCAAAAGTTTCAAATTAATATATTATTCCGCATGACATGGAAAAACATTCCCTCCCCAATTCTTCTCACGTACTTCTGGTTGCTGATAAGTTGTGACATGCTCTAATAGTTCCCCGTAAGATTAAGTGCTTAAATTTAAGTAAGATTAAAGTAACCATCATTTAACATATGCCTGAAACTGCTCTGTTCCTATGGTGGTTTCTTTCCAACCACACACACACACAACAGGAGAGATTAATCACCTGGTATTTACACTGTGGGTAAATATTCTCATTATACTAAAATATATGCACCATAAAAAATGTGAACTTTCCTTTTAGATTACATTATCTTCTTCACTTTCAGACGTGTCAGATTGCCTTTTCCAAATGGTTAGTTATGTGCATTTCTAAATGACTGCAGAGAAATCCATTAGACACATAAGGCTGTATGTCATTCTGGGACCTCCACAGGGCAGGAAGAACATTCAGGATGGGGACAGATGCTCACTTGACAACAGTTGTCTTAGCACTGAAATCTAAAAATATATATATATACAAATTTTACACTGAGCCTTTTAAAAATAATTATCCACCAGGCCACTTCAGGGTACTTTGTGCAGCACACTGGCAGCATCAGAACTGTGTCCATTTCTTTTACAAACCTAATTTTATGATTTCATTATGTTAGGTCACAATGCCCGCTAAAAACAAGCACGTGGTGATTAATCAGATTCTGGGGGAGATCAGGTCCTTTCAGCTCTGAAGTCATGTAATTTTTAATCAGCTCTTTTCTTTCTATCAGGACTAATCCCCTCTGGGGTGGCCAGAGCAGGTCTGGTCGTGTTCTGAGCTCAGAAGGAATGAACGTGTCAGAAATCAGTTCCTACTTGCAGAACACCAACGTCTTCCCGAGGACCAGCCCGGCCACGGTGCATTTGAAGCCTGACAGGAGCAGAAGGGCTTGCTGAGGTTCCTGCAGGTATCTCCTGCTTTCTCATCCCTTCCCCACTCCTCCAGCACCTGGTCAGAAATGACACACCTTTGTACATGCCCAAAGACACGTTTCAGGTTTGGAAAACCGTAGCCCATGCGGGTGGGCTCCGTGGCACGTTCACATTCCTGTGTGCCAGGAGTTTCACGTCAGGTTTTTCTGCTCTCCAGTACAGATTAGTAAGAGTCCTCTACAGGTGCAGTCAGAGGTGAATATTTGAGAATGGCCAATATTTTAGAAGACATTTTAGAATAAGGATTTTTAGTGAATCCATGTGAAATACTCACAGGTTTTGTGCTACACCTCAAAAAAGGTCCCAGCTCTGAAACTGCAGCAGTCTTGGTATTTTGCCCTCACTTCAGGAGACCAGTATTAATTTAGTTTCCAGCTCTAGTCACAATGCAGTTAATCTTTTATCATATAGCAGGGGTATGTGTTAGAAAGAAGTTTTTAGAAGGTATATATTAATCCCTACAAACCAGGACAATCATATACAGGCCATTCACTTAAGAACTGGACCTGACGATCCTTGTGGGTCCCTTCCAACTCAGCTTATTCTGTGAAATCTGTGAAATAATTTGTCAACGTCATTCATAACGACCAAAGTGAAAAATTCATAGACCTACAGATGCAGTTTGTGTGGGAGGAGCGTGTCATTGTAAAACTCATCTCAAAACTTGCCAGATTTTCCATTACTGGGAATACAAGGCTAAATTCTAAGACCTGATACCATTTTTTATGTAACCTCTGTGCAATACTCTCAGCTTAAACACAATTAATAGCCTTAAATCTCACACAGCTAAACCCCTCCAATTATACAAGGCTCTCAGGCACCAGCAATTCCTCTGAGGTTTTCAGTTCTGTTGGAGTTAGTGGAGCACTGAGGGAAACTCCAGGTTTCAGGAGCAGTGTGGGCTTGGACAGCTTTCATCCCTTCCTTGGTGCTCCTTCCTCCACTGACATCTTACCACCCCAATTGTCACTGAGCTGAAAGAGGACAGCATACCCAAATGACAAGGGATCTTCCACAATGCAGACATGAAGGTCTGACTTTGACAAATGTTGTGAAAATAACGACGGAAAGAACAGTTGAGATTTCAGGGTTGTTGGTTATTTTTGTAGCCTAAACAAATTCGTGAGGAATATAAGGAAAATAAAACCAAGACAACAACAACAATCTCTGATCAGTTTTCAAAGCAGAAGCTTTCAAGTAGTGCCTAACAAAAGAGCAAGGCGTACAAATGACATACAAAAAACACATCAATCAAAACTTCAGCACTGGAGACCATCAAAACCAGGGCTGACAACTCCCTGGCAAAGGCACTATAATGAAAATGCTGTATGAAAAGCAAATGGCTGTGAGGAAACCAGAAGCAGTTTCCCACTGTACCCACCAGTGAATGAACCCATTCAGCCCCCACACCCCCTGACTGCTCACATCTGCAGAGGGCTGCTCTCCAACACAAGAAATACTGTTCAAAGGGGCCAGTCTTCCCAAAATTAACTGGATTATACAGCACAGTCTTTGCAAAACACCATTAGGCTTTGGAAGTGGATTTTTATTTCATAGGCATTAAATCATAAACTCATAAAAATCTCTCCTTCTCCTGTTTCATTAACAGACATTCTGTGCCATTTTGGCTCACAGAGTATCGACAGCTACGAGCCTCGACAGAGCTACCAGTGTGTGAGACTGAGGCAGAGGGGATGCTCTGCTCCCAAAGACTTTTAAGGTACAGTCAAAATTCTCAAGAGTTAAAGCCAACAATGGTGAGGATTATGAAGTTTGCAAGAAACCAAGAAGGAACTGAAAGCCAAAAAAGTTCATTTCTCCAGCAATTCAGCCACAGCAAAGTAGCTCCTCAGCCGGCACTTATGAATCTGGACACATCTCTGGGAAGTTGAATTACAACACTTGAGCATTTCCGGAGAAAAGACAGGGCTGTTCATCCCTCATAATAACACTAACATGTCCTGCATCATCTGTAACCACTCCAGCTCTGCATGCAGCTCATTTACACGCTCTTGGCTTTTTCCAGAAGTGCTCCAGGAAGCATTTCGATACACAAGGCCTCCCATGACCAAGTAGTCCTTGACAGCTACTTGAAATTACAAATGGAGTACAGATCCTCTGACCTCTCAGGGTACACCTGAGCAGGGATGATCTAATGATTAAAGTCTCTCATTGCCTAAAATTCTGAAATTGCAAATACAGCTGGTACAGCTTTTTGCCCTTCTTGGCCATTTCAGCAGAGAGGCCAATGAACAACCACTGGAAAGGAAACATCACCTGAGAAGGAAATGTCTCCTAGACATTTATCTGTCCAAGTCACATCTGAGGTACGATGGCAGAGCAATGGACATAAAAAAATGGGAGTAGAGAATGGGAATCTGGATGGATTTAAATGATCATGCCCAAGAGAATTCCATTCTCTTAACTGAGAATTTCAGTCTCTGTGCTCGTGGGTCAAGCAGAAGCCACTGTATTTCCATTTGCATAAACCCTTTTGGGATTTATTTCTTGCCATCTTCATAGCTCTAAATGCAAGATCAAATTTTACAGTAACAGAGTTGCAGATGTGACCATTCGTCACCTCACATGAAAACAGCTCAGACACATCGCACTTGTGAGTAACAAAACCAGCCTCTGCCACGGTGTCAGATGAAATCCCATCCAGTCTAGTTACCAGAGGAAGTTTCATATGCTCACAGTCCCAACTAACCTATCTTTGTGGAGATTCTAATCTCAAAAATATGGTTATATATCGCCGCCTACCTCCAAAACCCCGCCACTATGTCTGTGTGCGCAGGCGCCGGGGGACCCGCTCAGGACACGCTGCACACCCACTGCTGGGACCTGAACCTGCCTGTTCCTGCTGCCATCCACCTCCCTGAGACGCTGGGCCAGGCCCTGGGATTTCATGCCTTTGGTGGATGTCTTTTTCTGAACTTGGAATATTGTAGCTACGCCGTCCGGTAATCGGAGTCTGTTATAAATTGTTAATTGTGATCAATAATTCAACCTTTACAAGTAATTGTTAAACAGCTAAAGGGGTAATAAGACAAGAGAAAAACAAAATAGTCAATTTTCACAAGCCATAGCAAAAGATGACTTGGTAGCCACTTCAAGTCTTTTTGACTGTCTGAGGCAAAGTGTAAAGTCAAAGAGCGGTGCTAAGCAGAGGTTCTGCTCAGTCCATGGAGGCTGCATCAAACCCACAAAGTCAGGGTTGGGCACAGAAGGCAGGAAAGAAATGAAATCTCAGAGCAATGGGAGTGGAAACTACCACATGGAGGTAAAATTGCCATTAAAAGTCTTAAGGAGAATAAGTTGAGTTTGGTGTTTCTACCAAAGGCTGACAGGCAGTGCCACTGCCGGGGGGATCAGAACTTGCTGAGTGCCATACTTGGCTCACTGCATGGCACTGACGTAACTGAAAGGAGAATCTAATTCAAATTGAGTCAATACAAAAACTTAAAACACCCTGATGACAGACATGAAAATATCTCAAAAGGCAAACCCCCCCAAAGTTCTAAGCAGCAAACAGAGCATTTCACAACATTATGTGAGACAAGTACAAAGGTTCCCAACCATTACTCTCATTTATTCTTTCCTTCTAAGATGTGTAAAGATTTTAGAGATAAGACATAAAATGAACTCTAGTCTGTGCCTGTTTACAGTGATTTCATCCCAGCTCTCTCTCTCAAACAGCCCCATCTCTTCTTGGCCCCTGTCCCCTGGTTCCTCAGGGCCAACAGCCATTGTTCAGCTCCCAGCTCGACTGCAGCAAAGCAGCTCTTGAAAGAGCTGTAGAAATGGTGGCACTTTAATGCCAGAGCTCAGCATAGCAACCAGCCGCCCTAAATAAATAAATAATGAAGCGTGGTATTCCAACAGATAATATAAATACACTTTCAGCAAATTGCTTGGGTCCAAAGGTCAGTCAACTTGTTTGCTCTGACTCCCAGAATGTGTAAATCTCAACATGATGTTTAAACACAAACACAGACAAACATCAAAGTTCAATGCTGACATATTTTACACCTCGGAGTTGAATGCCAGAATAGCTCTGTACCACACAGGGAAAACTGTAATGCATGTGTAAGGAAGTGACAAAACATTATCCCAAACTAAATGCAAATTTTTTTCTTTAAATATCCTCTCATTCTGTATTTTTCCTCTTCTCTATCCTCTATTTACTCTCATTCATCCTCTCACACAGAGAAGTATTTGTGCAGCTGTCTAATTTCACCATTCCTCCCCTTTATTACCCATCAAGGGGGAGATGAAACTTTCCATCCCAAGCCTCATTTCAGGGATGTGTGTTGCTGTATCCCTGACTGAGTCACACACACGGACATACCTGTACTTGGGAAAACACCACATTTCAAGGTAAACCACCAGTTCCTGAGCTAGAGAATGGACACAGCAGCTACACTGACTCTGCTGGGCTGCTGTGCAGACACACCAGTCTCAGCCTCTCTCCCTCTCTCCTAAAGGAAACGTGCAAACAACCTCACAGCTCCCACTCGAGCTGTGCTTTCCTTCCTTGCTGGGTTCTCATTCATCTTCCCCTTGGGCAGCTGCCCAAACCCAAAATACAAGGGGGCTTCAGGAAGCACAAGAAATTAATTTCGTGCCTGGATACCCATCGGAGTGAAAGGGAACTGCTGTCCCCACTCTCCCAGAGCCATCTGCCCCCTCCCTCTGGGGTGACACGCGTGGGAGTGGCAGTGGCTGTGCCTCGGGAGGGCTCAGGGTGGGCTCAGCCTCTCTGTCCATGATCCCAGCACTGCCAGGAAACCAGCACCGGCTCCGGAGTCACCGGGCTCTCCTTTCCCTGCCCCGGGAAACCTGGGCTGGGGCAAAACCCTTTGTCAGCAGTGGGGAATTCACGAGGGGGCCCTTCCTCACCGTCACGTTTTCTTGGATGAGACGGGGAAAGGCGGGATGCAGGGAAGGAGGAGCGGGCAACTTCTGAAATGTAGCCAGTGCCATGGCTCAGCACGGCGGGGTTCTGCAGAGCGAGAGCCCCTTCTCCAGCAGCTTTTCCAGGCGATCCCATCCATCCCACCTGGAGGGGAGGGAAAGGGGGGGGACTCCCCGGCAGAGCAGCAGGTGGGCGCTCCCCCCTCCCCTCCACGGCGATGCTCTCACCTTCCTGGCTCCTCTCCTGGCGAACTCCCGGGCCAGGTGGCGACCGATGCCGCGGCCCCCGCCGGTGACCAGCACGTTCTCCTGGGACAGGTCCCGGAGCTTGGGCGGCAGCACCAGGCACACGGCAGCTTTCACCACCAGGTACACCATCTGCACCGGGAAGAGCAGCAGGGCGCCCAGCCACTTCCACATCATCCTCTTCTCCCAGGCAAAATTCTCTTCCAAACCTCCACAAAACCAAGTTGACACAGAAAGAAAAGCAGTACCCTTCGTGCACCCCCAGATGGGTGACAAGTCTTCAACCCCCCCTCTTCCAAAACTTGGGGGCAAGAGGTTCTTGGGCTGCAAAAATCCTTCTCTTCCCCTAAAAACAAAAACAAAACAAAAAAAAGGGGGTAGGAGTAAAGTAGTGCAGAAGACCAAGTCACTCCCCTGTTTCTTGGTCGGTGTCCTCTGGGATTGTCACATGCAGGTAAAACGGTTTCCTTGCTTTTTAACTGGAAAGCTTTTTTTTTTTTTTAATTAAAAGAGAAAAAAAAAAAAGTAAAATTAAAAGTAACCACACATCCCTCCGCTGCAAAGAGCCACATAAAAATCCAGTATCCAAATGGAAGGTTTTTATATTTGGAAAAATAAAATAAAGCAGCCTATGTCTCCAAATTTCAGCCTGCAGTGCCTTCCAGGCAGCTCATTTCTATTCTTAGACTCAGGAAATTGCTTAAATAAGACAGAATTGCCAGGACCTTCTTTTTAAGAAAGGCTCTATTCAGGGTGAGGTTGTTGTTTTTGTTTTTATATCTATAAATATCTATAGACGTTCTGTCCTGAGCCGGTTGCAAAGGTTGAGCTGGTCTCCGCCTCTCTCTGCCCCCTCTCCCGGTTTTTTCACTTGGAGCGTCTGATCACAGAGCAGGAATTACGCCGTGCACTAGTTCAGCTCTGGCTCTTACTCATTGCTCCCTATTGCTCTCTCTGCCGATCACGGCCGCGGCGCTGGGGAGGTTTTATACCCCATTAAGCCTGATTGACAGTTAAAGTGTCGGGGAGATTTCACTACTGTTCCTGGGAGTGGCCGCTGCTCTGCCCTCCCCCGCGCCGGCTGCGCCCAACGCGGCGGCGAGCGGGCTCCGGGGCCGGACCGGGCGCACGGGGGCGAGCTGCGGGCACGGGGGCGAGCTGCGGGGCACTGGGGGGCTCGGCCACGCTGGGCCAGCTGGGGCACGGGGCTCGGCCATGCTGGGCTCGTGCCATGCTGGGACGCGTTGGATGCCCCGCTGGGCTCGTGCCGCGCTGGGCGAGCTGCAGGCTCGCCGGGCCAGCTGGGCTCGTGCCACGCCGCGCTTATGCCACGCTGGGCCATCTGCAGGCCACGCCGGGCTTGTGTCACGTTGGGCTCGCTGCGTGCCATGCTGGGCTCGTGGCACGCTGGGCTTGCTACGTGCCGCGTTGGGCTTGTTACCTGCTGCACTGGGCTCATAGCACTGGCCTCGCTCCGTGCCACAGGGGCTCGTGCCATGCTGGGCTTGTGAATGCACTCAGGGCTCGTGCTGCTTTTGTCTTGCCTCATGCCATGCTGGGCTCGTGGCACACTGGGCTTGCTACATGCCACGTTGGGCTTGTTACCTGCTACACTGGGATCAAAGCACGCTGGCCTTGCTACGTGCCACATGGGCTCATGCCATGCCAGACTGGTGGCATGTCCTGTTGGGCTCCCTGCACACCATGCTGGGCTCGCTCTGTGCCATGCTGGGCTCATGCCATGCTGGGCTCGCTCCGTGCCATGCTGGGCTCATGCCATGCTAGGCTCATGCTGTGCTGGGCTCCCTGTGTGCCCTGTTGGGCTCCCTCCATGCTGCCTTGGGCTCTCTCTGTGCCGCTCTGGGCTTGTGCCACATTGGAACCAAAGTGCTCTGTCACCAAGCTGGGCAGCCCCTGCCTCCTCCCTCACCCAGAAAGAAGGTGCTGTGGTCTGACAAGGGAAAAGCAGGTCCAGGAACAGTCGGGGTTAAGGCTGAGTTCACAGGAACCATCTCTGCACCACGGAGCTCTGGCAGGGAGCTACTTGCCTAAGATAAGCTGGCATGGAGGGAAAGGCTACTTTCAGCCCTAGATTGGCAGCCTGAACCCAGCCTAGGCTGACAGTCACCATCTAAGTACCCCTGGACCAGTGTTTTTATGGCCAGTGTGACAGCTCATGGATTTTCCGTGCTGGAAGATGTTTGCATTGCTGAAAGCTGGTGATTTCGTAGTGGGCAGTGAAAAAGGCAGGCTCCAAATGACAGAGGGAGACTCACTTCTCACAATACAGGGTGGTTTCTTCTCTCTCCCTTTCCAAGACTTTTTTTTGTCCAGTGATGAGGGCACAGTTGCAACACCAGAAGGTCTCCATAGCACTTTAAACTATAAGAGGAGAAAGGGCAGAGTGTGTTGCAGCTGGGCCCCCCAGCCTGGCTGTTTGCACTGTCAAGCATTAGGCAGGTAAGTTAAGTTTTCAGCTGTACAGATTAAGCTTTTCTGAGAGGGCTCCAACTGCACATTGCACCTGAGAGCTGCTCATGCCCAGTCAGGAGCTGTGGCAGCAATCAGAAATAAAATCACCTAAAATGCAAAGCTTTTTGGGATGTCAAAAGTTCTCAAGGATGTCAAACCTCACAGTGTTTTTTCAGAGCTGAGCTGGAAAGGAACTTCGTGTTTATATCTGCATATATCATTAGGAATGTGCCAAAATGAATCCAGTCCCACACGTTCACTCAGGTCTGGATCCAGATGCACTATCCTGGGAAGCCATCTAGTGGTACACATCGGAATTGAGAAAAAAAATGACGAATGTAAAGACTTTCTCCAACCTTTATGTCTGTAGTTCTAAAAAACTACCTCAGTGGGAGTGTGAGTCTAAGCATTTATACAAGTTATATTACACAACCGATAGAGGTGAGTTTGGAAGCTGAATCCCTTTGAAAATAAACTCAATTTTATGCTTTGGAATCAAACAGGTATTTTTGGGAACAGGCATTGTTCAAAGTGGCCGAATGGGAACAAAGTGTTCAGGGGTTGGTTGTTTGCAGAAAGAAGAGCAGCCCGAGTTTCTGGTACCCCCCCATGTCCAACAGCTTTATCACACAAAGGTTTTTTAACACAAAATATGAATCATGTCTAAATCCTTGAATTGCAGCTCCGTTAAGTTACACAAACATTTTAAGGAAAAAAAAAAAGGAAATAAAATTGAGAGAGAGACTTGCAGAGTTCTTACCTTTAACTGCCAGGTTACCTCATGTGAAATGAGCCATCTGACTGTCACTGCATCACAACAAAGTGTCAGGAGAGGGGCTTTTGGAGAAAGAAGATGAAGCCTTCTAACTGGAAACTTCAAGTCTGTGCATACTGTCAGAGTCAGTGAGTATTCCCTAACTGAGCTGCCTCTGAACTAACCAGAGCTCAGAGGATTTCCATGGCCCTTGGCAGCATTTAGCACCTCGGTGCGTTTTTACAGTAATACCTTTAGAAATGGAGCTTAGGGAGGCACCTGGCATTACAACTTTCCTCTCAGTCCAAAAACTCTGAAGGGGAGAGAGAAATTACCCAGAGAGCCCAGTGTCTGGTTTAAACAGGAATGACTCAGTGTCTGGACTGGGAACAAATATAACAACTTTCTGGTGCGGAAATAAGGACCAGTGTTGAAAATGAAAGGATATGAACTCCATCAAAGTACATTTGATTTTTTTGACTCCTGAGTTCAGTCTCTTTATGCATAAAGAGACCACAGACACATTTACAGTAGAAAACTCAGCAATATTACACAGTTAACCTGTTTGGATTTAAAAGAAAATTCATTATTAATGTAAAACATTTGCAGTTCCTTTGAAGCCAGTGGGAGCGGAATAATCTTGTGAATATTGATTTAATGTATCTGTTTCCAGCTTGAATAATAATAATCTAAATATGTGTTGGAAGTGGGTTTTTTATTATTCATTATGACTTTGACCCATGTACAAAGTTGCTACCAAATTTGGAGTGGGAGTAAAAAGATACTTGTCTGTTTAAATTTCTGGGTTTGTACTTGTACAGCTTTTGGACTGTAGTTAGTGTAGATTTACTCATACTCTCAGTGAGAGTCACAGAATCTGACTTTTTCTGACTTGTCCTGTCTTGAAGGAAAAAACAGCAATGAAAAAGCAACATTTACCTCCCAAACAAGTTGATACACTCTCTATACACACCTTCATGTTGCACCTCTATTTATTGGCAGAGCTCTGACTGTTCACAGAGCCTTTGCAGCCAAGTTCCTGCCAGCCTTGGAAGGGCTGTTAGTGCAAATGAAGTCGCTAAACTGCGAGAACTTTTGAAAGGAAAAAGAGCTGGAAATTAAAACCACGCTCAAGGCATGTCTGAAAGCCATTTGGGCTAACAGTTCTGTGTTTTCAACTTAAAAAAACCCACCCAAATATATGCAGTACATTGGTGAAGAATGTGAAAACCTGGGAGCACAGAGGAGCAGTTACACAATGGAAAGTCTGTGTGACTGTGGTGTCAAGTAATACCAGTTTTTTACATCAATGCAAGGTTCTTGATCGTGGACAATCTATCATGATCACAGAATAAACCTAAACCCCCTTTTAAAAAGGAAAACCTTTTGCCAAGCTGATCTGTTTTGTGTTAGATGAAGTCCTGCTGTCAGATTTGGATAAATCAAGAGCTAAATTTTTGTGCTTCTTGATTTCATTCCTCCCTTGAGTTCACATTTTCCATTTGAAACGTGTCCCAGTGGTTCTGTGATTTCACACTGTCCTTCTCTATGCTCTTAAATATTAAGAGTCTGATACTGTTGCCTTGTAAGTGGAGTTTTGCCACAGACTAAGCTGAAAGGCCCCAGGTTTCTGGTTAACTTCCAGCCCTGACAGCAAAGCCTCTGCATTCAGTCTTGTGTGAAAAGCTGCATTTGGATGTTTTGCTGCTTTCCCAGAGTCTCACACCGAGCAGTGTCATGAACAAAGATGACTGAGTAATTCTAAATTCTGGATGACATCCTTTTTTTTAGATTCAGGATGTGTAAATATAATTATCTCTATAAGCAGAAGTGTTCAGAGTGCACGTAGGTGCTGTCTGGAATTCAAAGGGATGCAGCATCACGGATCTGGTACTTGTTTCATTTGCTGGTTGCTTTAGTACATTAGTTTGTCATCTGTACTAAGTGCCCTTCCTTTTCCTCACCTATCTCTAATTAGAAGCCAAATCTGTCTCAATCTGTTAGGCTGCTTCTTTGTATTGGAAGATAGAACAGTGAAAAAATGCCACATGTGAGCAGGAATGGAGTGACTGCATTTGTTAAACTGATGGACTCACCTTCTCTTCCTTGCATTTACCTCACTTTTATATCAGTCAATATTTACCCATCCCCTCTGACTAATTCCTCAGTCCTGGCAAAACTTCTAAGACATACAAGGAACTGGGGAGGCACAAGAATTATGTCCATAAGGCCCTCAAAATTAGAGAAAAATCCTGAAATCCTCCTAAACCAATGTGACATGGATTTTGACAAAAACTGAACAGCAGGCTAATGCCTGTAACAGGTTTGCACTGGAAACTTTTAAATGAGCTTAGGAAAGAAATCTCAGGATGAAATGTTCCCTGAATTCTTTCTAACAATGTCTTTTTAAAACAATTCCTTACATGCAGCTATAATTTCTTTTCAGAGCCAGTGGCTCACTGGTACGTACCAAGGTGAAATAATTCAGGGCCTCTGACTGTCCTAAGGCTCTTCAAACTTGACAGTTCTACAAAGGAAGCCAAAAAGAGGAGCAATGTTAGGAAGAGAATGCTGCTGTCAAAGGCAAACATTTTTGGCTGGGAGGCTGGGATGGATCAGGTGTAGGAATTGATGTGGAAAAATAAGATTGCATTAAATTCAATAAACCCCAACCTAGATATGCCTTCTCAGAATATATAAGTAGCCTTAAATTTTGCTTTAATTGATGTTGGGTGTTTTTTTTTTTGGTTTGGTTTGGTTTGGAGTTTTTTAAAATCATTCCAGTTGATGTACCCTCAAAGGTTGGGATGGAATAGGAAGTTGGGAGGGGCTCAGTGAAGTGTCCTGCACCTCACAGTGATGGAAGAGATCAGTTGTTCCCCAGCTTGGTTGAATGATTTGAGTCAGTATTTCAAAGATGACTATTGTCATTACAAGGTCCAGGCATTACAAGTTAGAAGTTACATGGATTTCTTGGTCTTCCTGCCTTAACAGCTTCTCGCTCTCTGTCTCTTTTAATTTTAAACCCCATAATTCCATCAGCTGCAGTTGCTGACCTCCACTGAAGTTGAGGATCACACCTCTTCTCTTAAGAATCCAGTCTTGTCACTCTTATCATCCGGTACTTTATGTCTTATGACTCATCTTGTTTACTCATTCCACTCAGCTAAATGTTGTTTTACCCCACTGACTAGTTCGCCTTGAAGTTTCTTGCTCTTTCCTGTAATGCATATTTTGCATGAATGGGATTTTTCTAAGCAGATATATTTTTTCTGCTCTTTTAAAGGGTATAAGAAAAGCTAGAAAGGACTCACCTTTTTTGAGTCAAGATCCCTGGTTAGCCAAATGAAGAATAAAGTGGAGTATTTCTCTTCTATGACCATGATTACAAGCTTTTATAAGGGTTTTAAAATGCGGTGTCTGGGAGATTAGTGGGGATAAAGGAATATTTCAGAGTGTTCAGGGGATAAGTGTAGATTGTATTGCTTATGTCAAGCTGAGCTGATTCTTGTTAGCTTTTTAATGTTACCCAAACAAGTCTGGTGCAGACACATGGTGGACAGAAATAGGTGGAGTTGCACCTGATCACTCATTCCTTCACTGTCATCACCTCCTTTGGTCCAAGCATTCGGGTGCAGTGTGGTCTAATCACCCCTGAATTACAACAGTGGGCAACGTAGAGTTGTCTTGGCAAAAAAAATACCAAAATATGGAGTTGTTAAGCCATCAAAATCCTGTCTGCAGACAGAATCAGCACACAGGGTCAGGGCCAAAGTTCTCCAAGCCAAGGGGAAGTTTCCCTCTGCTGTCACTGGACCATTGGTGAGTCCAAAGACCCTTCCTGCACCCTGAGGGAGGGAGCTGCCAAATAACTGACAGCTCTGGATGGATCTCCAAAAGCAAAATTCCTTGGACTTTTACAGCTTCTAAGTGGCTGAGTCCTAGATGGCCTTCAGAATGTCTGTTCTAACTTGTGGCCAGCTGTCTGCCTCAGCAGGAGAGCAGGGGAGAGAGATCAGCACTGAGCAAAAAGCCTTCAAACCATCCTTCAGACCTATTCCAAGAGCAGAACCACTACAACTCCTGAGCTTGGAGGCTGGAGTCCAGCTCAGCCACTCTTCCCTGGGCTCTGGAGTAGGGCTGTTATCATTACACTCACCTGCAAAAAGTCACAGGGAGCTATTCATAAAGCAGAATGCAATTAGACCAGATAAAAAATAAAGTCCATTTGCAATTTTGGAATACCCAAAGTGGTGGCACTTCCTGGCAGTGATTCTGCTCCACGTGAACTGTGACCATGCCAAGGGCACTTGTCATGGCTGGATGTTTGTGAGCACCTGGAGGAGGAGGGTGGAGGGAACCTGGAATGCAAATTACTTCTCTGTGGAATCAGTCTGGAGGATATAAATACAGACAGGGTCAGATCAGTGCCTAACAAATTATTCTCACCAAAGAACAATGGAATCCTATTATACTCTGGTTTTAATAGCAGGAATTCTGGTTCTTTTTGTGTTACTGGTTTTAATTGTAACAGATTATAATTCCTTCAAGGCAGAGATTCCTCCTGATGTTGACCAGCCATCAAAGCTCCGTTTTTATCACTGTATGTACGCTCTGGTGGAAGTTCTGGTGAGTTGACCATGCTCTGTGATACTGGGATTTTCAGGAAAGGAAAAGCTGGAGAATGAAGATGTGCATGTAAATATTGCAACTACCTGTAATGGGAGCCACACAGGTTTAAAGATAAAGGCCAAAGGTTGACTTGGTGTTCTATTACTGATGTAAAAGCAGCTGGTATGAGGTGAGTTCTTTTAAATACTGAGATATCCATTCTTATGTCACAGTTGTTATTTGATTGCCTTCTATAATGAAATGATTGGTCCTGTGGGTGACAGGAGGGCTGTGGATATAATTTACATGAATAATAGTAACCAAAGGTTCTGTATCTCAGTGCAGTCTGATATATATATAAGGCAGTTTCCTAAATTTTGCATTAGCTGCAGTACTTTTCTTACCCATCATTCTGTTCTTATTCTGCAGTGACTGAATTACTGAGTTTTAGTTAGATACCATAGAATCAGGTGGGTTGGAAGACACCTCCAGAAGTCATCTAATGGAACCTCCTGGTTCAGCTATGTCTGTTATCACTTTATATTTAAGTACCTGTAAGCCAGACTCACTGTGCTGTGGGCTTTGCCATCCCAGAGACAGCTTCTGCCCAAAAAGCTTTCAAAGAAGGCGACAGGAGCACAGAGGAGCAGCCTCTGTCACATCCTGCAGGTAACATGGCAAAAGAAAGCCTGCAGGAAAATCCCAGAGTGGCTCCATTGCTGTTTGCATGAAGCTCCTCTCAAGCAAATGTTCTCTTATCCCCCAGTTATACAGAAAGAACACAATAATTAGGGCCCACGTCCTGGGGGGTGATTTGGGGCATTATCTTCTATTAAAGATTTAAGTGGGATGCTTGAACCTACACAGCAGCATCCACCAACTCCAGGATTGTCCCTGGTTCTCCAGTGGTCCAGGCCCCATGTACCTTCCTGTTTTGTCCACCCTGAGAGAAGAGGCTGCTGACTCTGGGTACCTCACACTGCTCTTCATGTTAGGTTATATATGAACTTCATATAATAATATGACTCTGTGTTATTAAGTTCTCTAAGTTTCTGTACTTGGTTGGGTGAAAATATTCTTTCAGTTGACACTCTTAACCCACTTTACAGCTCCCAGGTGTCTGTTATGCAATAGTACAGATCCTCTCTTCACTGATAATATCTTCCCTAAATTTCTGCTTCCTTTTTTGGATGGTTTTCAAGATGCATTTCCCCATTTGCTCTGCATTGAATCCACTTGATAGCTAATTTTCTTTTGAAAACCTTTAGACATCTGCTGGCACTTTGGGTGAATTTCTGGTTTATGTTTGTGCTCCCAGGAGCAGCCCTCGCAGTGAGGACTTCACAGGTTTCTTATTAAGTGCATAATGCCTTGTGCAGGTAACTTCCCCTGCTCATCCTGATGAATGCTGCTCTTCCTGTGCTGCCATCCTGTGTCAGTGATGTGTGTGTACTGGATGTTGCAGTAAAAACCTCCTTTTTCTACAATACAGGACAGGCTTTTCCTCTTTTCTCCCACCTTACTTGCAATATGTCTCAGAAAAGCTGCATCACCAGGTAAATATTTACCTCTGACACCAGAGGTGTCACACAGATGATGCTCCTGCTGCATCTGGGCACATCCTCTGTCACAAAGAAATCAATGACAATCTCGAATGGAAGAGAGGAGAGGAAGCCTCCTCGTTCCCATCCTGGCTTTTGTTTCACACTCCTGTGTTCAGACCAACTGTCCATGTTGCACTGTGATAGGAAGCTTTGATGAGAGTTACTTTGGCTGGCAAAGCACAAACACTTCAAAGTGGCTGACAGAAAGACTGTCTCATGTAGTCCCAAAGTCCATGAAGCTCAAACTGAGTGGGTTTTGCTTGTTGGTATGTGATTTCATAATTACTTTACAGTAAAAATCTGGTCCCCATATGATCTACCACATAAAAAGCCAGCTTGTGCCAGAATTTAGGTGTTCCAGTAAATAGTTTTTCAAAGACCCTGTTTCACAAGAAAAGTTGTGCTGACATGCCCTTTTTCATACACATATGCACATTTTAGAACCTGGTTTATGTAACGTGTTTCACCTACTAACACTGATCCCATCTGTCTGGGAATGGTCAAACCTTTTAGCTTTTCAGTGTATTGCTATTGGTTCTAAAGTATTTCATGATTATTGATCAAGAAGTTTTTCAACAGAGTACACACCTAATTCCTGTTCTCATTCACAACAGTGTTTTCCCTGAATTTGGAGATGCCTCTGTAACATCAGGAACTCCTAAGACAAGGAAAGAGGATCCTCAGCTAGGATGCTCTGATACCAAGTGTATCACAGACATTACTGTCACCTGAAAGCTCTGGATAAACTCAGGGGTGTTAGAAAATGCAGATGGGATTAAACAGCAATTCTGCCAACTTCAAACCATTCCAAACCCATAACTCTGACAGAAGGACTGACTTGAGTCATGAGAGTTCAGAAGATTGCTGTTTGGGGAAGGTTATATTCAGTCTGTGGTTTCTGCCACAGTTGCCTTGGCTCTTACACTTCTTATCTTCCCCTTTGCCATGATATCTAAAACTGTGCCTTCTCAAAGGTAAGGCAAGAACTGTAGTTACCCATTTGTCTCAGGGAACTGGGGCTTAAACCACCCCAAGCACTGCTGGCATTTGTGGCACAGTGTTATGAAAGAACTCCAGATCATCTCTGGGTTCCCATCTTTGTTTCTAACTCATTTTCTTTCACCCAACTTGTTTGTTGCAGCCTGGTCTAGTTTTTTAGGAAGAAACAATCTGTGATACACAAGGTTGGAAAGAACAATTTCCAAAAGCAGAGCTGGCCTGTAGTTTGTGAGGCATTGATACAGAGACTTCTGTGGCTCAGAAGAGAACAATACAATTTGCAAATGGCTTGTGATGATTGTCACCATTCCAGAAGAATAAATTACAATAGTCCATAAGGGCATGTAAGTCCCCACCTCATGGGAAGGGAAATGATGTCCCTAGCAGGAAATACATCCATTAAAACATATGTTCAAAGTAAAGGAGGATTCTGGGGTGATCTTTAGACTATCTGAATTATCCTGGCCTTGGATAAGGAAATGTTTTGACACATTTAGCAAACCTTCCCTGTCTTCAAAATGTTTGTTTTCCTATCTTCAGAATGTGATTTTTCCCTGATTAGATTTAAAAAACTAACTGCAGAGTCATCTCATGTGAGATGTTGAAAGGGGCAGAGGTTTCACTGATGGGGAAGGAGATAAGATTCAGAACCATTTTCATCAGTTCTTCATTTAGTCCAGCAGCCCCTCACTAATGATTAGAGATACAGTGATTTTCTTAAAGCTTGTTCTCACTGACCCCGTGCCATTGAGACAACCCAACACCAGTAATTTCCCAAACTTGCACACAGACTGGCAGGAGCCTTTTTCTCCCACTGTACTAAATCCCGTCATGGGAGGAATGTTTTCATCCCACCTAACCTTAAATCCTTTAACTGAGGTATCCAAAGTACACAGCCTCCCTTCAGAATCCATGGAGATGAACAGACACCTCCACAACATGATTCAGCACACCTGAAATTGGAACTGTCCTCAAGAAATGCCTCTTTCCCTTCACTGATCAGAAAAGGAGCCCCAGGCCTCCCAACTTCCATACCTCAGCAAATTCCTGTTGTTACTTGTGGTAAATCCAGCTCACAGGAATTAGAAGGCATTTATATAATACATTTAATGGAACAAGTATTAGAACATTCTTCCAGAAACCACGAAGGTGTGCATTTTCATTTCCTTAACTGAAATCCCAAAGCCACCTGAGTTATTTGTGGGAATCCTATAAAGGAGCAAATAACCAACACAATTATCCTAAATATAGGATAGAAAAAGGTAAGTTGTGGACTTTCTAGAGTGGGAAGACTTGTATTCCCTGTATTAATTTCTCACTTTTCCTGCTCTCTATCTGTCTAGGCAAAGAACTTGAACCGTCTGGGGATCGTTGAGGAGCACACCCTGATCAGGCTGATCACAGATGGGCTGCCAGTGTTGGGGGATTCCCAGCTCTGCATCAAAGATCTGCACTTTGATGGGGTGCCCGTGAGGATTTACCTCCCAAGAGAACCAGCTGCAGGCCAACGGAGAGGGGTCGTCCTCTTCCATGGAGGATGTGGGATTTTCGGAAGCATCAGTAAGGAACTGAAAGAGAAAATATGGTTGTTTAGGATTGTTAACTGCATGTTTTTAAAAACTCTCCTGAACCTAAGAAGTGACCGAAGCTTAATTCGAGAGAGTGAGAGATAGAAAGCATTTAATGTTTATTCTGCCTTTTTAAACTCCCTAATCTGCACTTACTTAGAATTTAAATTGTTTTTATAGGATATAGCACTTTTTATCACAGAACCGTAGGATCAAAAAATGCTTTGGGTTGGAAAGTACCTTAAAAATCATCTTGTTTTACCCCCTACCATGGACAAGGACACCTTCCACTAGCCCAGGTTGCTCCAAGCCCCCTCCAACCTGGCCTTGGACACTTCCAGGGATGGGGCAGCCACAGCTTCTCTGGGCAAGCTGTGCCAGGGCCTCCCCACCTTCATTGTAAAAAATGTCTTTCCTTACATCCAAACTGATTTCTGCCCTCTCTCAGTTTAAAACCATTGCTCATTCTCTAATAGTAATAATGATAACTCCTTATTTTCCTCATAGATCAACACTCTCCCTAAATATATGAACCTCCCAGCATGTACTGATGACCAAAGGTCTGGATTATTTTTATCCTAGCGAAAATTTGGGTACTCCCTAAATAGGCAAGGGGCCCACAGTCCCTCATGGCAATAAGTCATAAAAAAATAGGGGATTGTGCTGACTGAAGTTTTCTAAGATATTAATTCCATCAATAACATTTCTTCTTCAGGAAGCCATGAAAGAGTCTGCCGGTACATAGCCAAAAAATCTGATTCAGTGGTGGTGTCTGTTGGGTAAGTGAGCTCCTCCCAGTGCTAATCCCAGAACTGGAGAACTCTGCTGCCTTCCCCCTGCTTCCCACACAGCCCTGAGCTTACATTTCTTTGAATATAAGAACAGACACTAAGTGTTGTCCACCCCACACTGCTGATATGTGGGAGCAAGCACATGCCATGGGATGGCAATGGGAAACACCTGATCCAGGGGCAGAGTTACAGAAGGAATTTGTTTGCCAGCTCTTTTCAGAAGAACAAAGAGATTTTTTTGTTTTATATTGCTATCACCACAAAAATCATCACCTTTCTTTGATAATAAGGAATTATAAGGTCAATGCCTTGTATTTAAGGGGGGTATTTAAAATCACCTGGGGGTGATTTTAAGGAGTAAATAATGAGTCTAAGATCTTTTAAAACCAGCATGGACCTCTGCTGCCTTTTAAAGATGTTTTGCTTGTGGGAAGTAGCTGGTGGTAGAAAGAAACTTTAGTTTCCAACAAATTCTTCCGTGAAAAGATTCATTACTAAAGGATTTTATTAAGTTGGGAGGAATTGGTTTTGAGAAGGAAAGGGAGGGGGAGCTGTTCTGGTTTGCTTCAGCATGTGAAACTTTAAACTAGGTAAGTAATACTGGTTTGGGGGAGTTTTTGCAACTGCCTGGGATGTATTTAAGATGAGACTTAACAATGTGTAACACCAGCTGTATTTTCTGCCTCTCAGGTATCATTTATCACCTGAGTACAAGTATCCAGCCCAGACTCTGGAATGTCTGGCAGTTACTGTGCACTTCCTGCAGACTGCACGAGCCTACGGGGTGGATCCCGCTCGGGTTATTGTTTGTGGGGACAGTGTAGGGGGCACATACGCTGCCAGTGTTTGCCAGGAGCTGGTGCCCAGGACAGATCTGCCAAAGATCCGTGCCCAGGTGCTCATCTCTCCCTTTCTCCAAGCCCTGAACTTCAACCTGCCCTCTCACCACAAAAATGCTTTCGCTGCCTTCCTGTCCCGGGAGCGCACGGTCCGCTACATCCTCAGGTACCTGGGCAAGGATTGCTCCCTGGAGGAGCCCATTTTGGCAGGTTCTCATGTTCCTGAGAGCATGAATTTGAAATACAGGAAATGGATAAGCCCCGATCTTATCCCGGAGGAGTTCAAACTGGGCTATAAAGCACCGCCCCCCGCTCCATTCTTACCCCGAGTCCACGAGGAAGTCCCAGAGCTGTTTGAGTGCAGGGTTTCCCCTCTGCTGGCAGAGGATGCTGTTGTTTGTCACCTCCCTGACACCTGTATTGTCACCTTCGAGCACGATGTGCTCAGGGACGAGGGGCTGTTGTTCAAGAAACGCTTGGAGGACAACGATGTCAGAGTCACCTGGCACCACGTGGAAAAAGGCTTCCACTGCACAATAGGGTTTTTTGGATATGGCATTTTCTCTTTTCCATCATCAAGTACAGTGGTGAACCACGCTGTAGACTTTATAAAAGGCTATTAAAATATTTTCTTTCACACTGCTGTGCAAAGAGAGTGTGATTCAATTCACTATTTACTAGTTATTTGTACATTAGAATCTAGGCAAGAAATTCTGACGTTAGCATGGTCTGCTTGGTTCTGATTTTTACTGCTATAACTTAGCAACATCATGTATTTTTATTTTTATTCTTTATTTTGTAAGCTTGCTTTGCTGTTCTCTTCTTGCATTGTAAGAATTTGTGTTCTCTTTGTGTGTCAAAGAATAAAAACTCACCATATCAAAAAAACATTCAAAAGCAAGCAGTGTGTGAGTAATCAGCAGTGTGCACACCCATGCCCCCAGAGAGCAAAATCCCCCAAAATCAGCATGGCAGCACAGGGAAGTGCCCCCCAACACCTCTGGAGAGTGAAAATACCTTCACTACTTCAACTTGCTTACCTGGATTTTGGGGAGATAATATGTAAACAGCGTGGAAGCTGCCAAGATAATTTCAAAAAGAGGAAGGAAAAGAAAAATCTGAGCTCAGTTGTTATATTGTTATTAGGGCAGATCCAGCTTTGGTAACCACAGATGCCAAGATAATTGGCATTGCACAGCAGCCCTGCTGGGCACGCAGGGCCTAGGCATTGTAAAATATTTGACATTGTGCAACCACCCAGCACCTGTGATATCCATGCATGCACAGCTGTGGAGAGAGGTTGGTAATGTCTGTTCTCTCCCAGGCAAACTGTGAGTAGGAAGATGATGGTGGGTTAAATTAAATATGGTGACAGGTAGGCTGGTGCAGATTTCTGCAGCAACAAGTCGCTGCTTGTGAATGCTCCTTCTCCAGTCCCTCTCAGCAAAATGAAATTCTATTTCTTCATGTTCTGTTGACACAACAGAGAGTTTATCTGGTTCATTTTTCCTATTGCAGGTAGTAGCAATTTGCTCTTCAAAGAAATTCTTCCAGGAGTAACTAATGTGATAAGAGTTCCAAATGTTCCACTGTTGGAGGATTTCAGGATTTGCCTTGGTTATGCAAGGGCATGATGTGAAGCTGGGGATTCATTTTGGTTTCTGCTTTCAAGATGTGGCTTAGCAGCTCACAGGTTGGGAGCTGAAGCCAGTCCAGCAGTTGGTGTGTGCTCAAAAGCCATGTGAAAAGCTGGAGAATATTGGAGCAGTTAATCCCTGTCTGTCCCACCGTGGCTGTGCTGTTACCTGGGCTGGAGCAGGCAGGCCTAAAGGTAGTTTGGGTGAGACCACATGAACTGCAGTCCAGCCTGTGAGAGTTGTTAGGCTTATCTTTATTCAGATGATTTTCACTCCTGTCTCTCTGTTTGCACCTTCCATACCAGGCCTGGTTTTTTATGACTCTCGGCAGGTACAGAGAAGGTTGGAAGTGCTAGAAATAAGGATGTCTGAACAATTCCACCTTGGATTTTAAAAGTTATGAGATGGTTACAGATCTCATGCTATTTTACACTCAATCCTTCAGTGCAGTATTATACTCCTTGTCAGTTAAGCAATACTTGTTTCTTTCCTTTATCCAGTTTCTGGACTTACACCTCATTTATGGGCCAGTGTTCAAACTCTACACTGATCTATTCCTGAGATTCTTCCACAGTCCTTTATCTGTCAGTCGTTAATTTACTACAAATAATACCAAATTTACCTTTATAATATGGCAGCAGCATTATTAGCTCTCTTGAACACACACATTTTAATCATGGGTTATAACCATGGGGTGCAGATGGGTAAGCAGAGAACAGCAAGTGCTGAAATAATGTATTCCTTGGTTAGTCACGACTCCCTTATTTTCTAAACTTTAGAAAGACACAAGATGTAATTGTCTCCATGGAACTTCCTGTCCTCTAATTTATTTTAATTAATTACAGATCTGCTGTGTGTCGTGCTTTGCTCAGATAAGATGTTTGGAGACAGTTTTATAATTTCCAAAACGTGGAACTTTTCAAGTACCTAAAACACAGTGAGTGACAATCAGTGTGACAATCAGTGACACCTACGGAATTATGCACACCAGTGTCCTTCCAAAAGGAATGAATACAGGGAAATACACTCGGATACAAGTGTGCACACGAGTTATGGCACAAAAGAAGCCGTTAACAGCCCTTGTCAGAGCAATCGAGCTCACAGCTCAGACCAGGCTGGCTCAGGTCTCAAGTTCAGGCTTCCAGCACCAGATGGCTCTCACGCTCTGCAGAACTCAACGGGAGCTTCTTGGCTTGCACAGCACCTTCTCTGAAAGATTTCCCAGTATCCCAGTACAGGCACCCATTCACAGGGAGTTCCTGGTGCCACCTAATCAGCACCAAGATCCAGAGGGAGAATCCCTGGGACTGCCTGGAGATGAGGTGAGGGAATGTTTCATATCTGTTACACCTGGCTCAGTCTCTGTGTCCCCCTTGCATGTGCAGCCACAGAACAGAAAAAAATCTTAAGGACTGACAAGATTTCAGGCCCTGACATTTAATTCCTCGCTGGAAATTAGTAAGAAAGGTAGTCCCTGGGGTAGGAGAAAGTGGGACTTTGGTGTGGTCTATCCTCTGGTCAGTCTCACAGGAGCAAGAGAGAAGGTTAATTAATTCTCAGAAGCTGGAGAGGGCATACATTTGGAAGATTATTTAGGGAAGGGTTCTCCACCCTGGGCCTCAAGCTTGTAAATCGCTGAGTCTAAGCTTATAAAACGTTAAGTATGACTTTGTGCGCCTGCGATGCCCAAAGCAAAAAAACCCACATTATTACTTCAGGAACAAACTAGTTTGTTTCTTGTACAGTTTGTACCACATTCCAGCACATCAGGTCTTTGTGTGGAGCCCCTGGGCTTGGTGTGGGGGGGATGTGCTGTGATGTCTGGAACGTGCCTGGAAGAGTCCAAGACCTGCCAGCTGTTGGGGAACTGGCACCAAAAAGATTAAGAACAAAGGAGAACCATAGGTGCTAAGAACCTTAGCACAAAGGATCTGTCACAGGTGTCAGAAGGCTTCTTAGATCCCCAGAGGGGCCAGATCTGATAAGTGTACTTAGACCACACCTAAGTCATTGGCACAGCAGGGTTTAGCCGATTAATTGCTGTCAGTACCAAAGAGGGGAGCTGCAATCACGTTTTGTGTAACAGTGTTTCCCAATGTTCTTGTCTGAGCGATAGGAAAGCTGAACCCTCTGTGCACCTCAGTCCCGAGTGGTTTGACTGCACCACTGCCATTGCCCAAGAGCAAAGAGCCTTTCACCAACATCCCTTATCAAGCTGGGCATCAAATGCTGAGGAGGATAAACCAAAAAGAGCCTGATTTTATGATTAGCATGTGAATAAGCTTCTGGAAGTGGAGGAAGGGGCAGGGGGGACATTGGGAAGTGAAAGTCCACAGAGAGTTGTTGGATAAAAATGAAGAATCAGTTTGGGCAGAGGGAATTGGCTGCTTCTCAGAAATCACCAGATATGAAGTTTCATCCTGTTTATTCTAAACAATTAAGAAACAGTTTCTAAAGTCAGGAATCAAACCTGAGGTCTTTCATATGCAGGCCATGCATTAGGCACTCTAAAGCTCTGGGGTTTTCTATGTTGAGTTTCATTTTAATATACAGTTCAAGGGCAGCTCATCCCTCGTATTATTTTTTTATTATTATTTAAGGAAAAAAAAAATCACAGTCATTTTACCCACACTGCTACTTTTCAGAATGAGAATCTGCTGCCTTCACAGTCTGAGCAGACTGCTGAAAAAACACACTGTTCCCAAAGGTGACATCACATGAGCTGAAAACCTTTGCTTTACAGACCTTTTTGTTTCAGGTTAAATCTTACCACTAATTATTTTTGCATGGAAAAATATGTTAGTTCCAGGGGAAGGCACGGATCCTAAAGCTCTCCACAGAAAGAGTGGGCTCCTGATGTCTAGTCAGTGCCAGTAGCCCTGAAACCATGAAGTCCAAGTGTAGTTTCCATCAGCTGGAATCATATTTGTACCTGGAATGACACCTGTATGTAATATATCCCAGGGGAGACAGAGACTGCAGCACTGCGAGGCTCAGCCAAGAGGCTGCTAAAAAAACAAACACAAACCAACTAAACACAACAGTTGGTGCAGGAGAAGAGCCTTCAAGGATGAGGCAAGACACAGCCCTCCCAGCAGGCTGCAGGTGCTGCTGGCTCCACTGGACTCAGAGATGCAATGGCACAGCAGCGTCCAAAATCTGTCATCACGGGTGATGAAACATGTTTGCAACACTGAACCCTGATTTCAATGAAAGTCTGAAGAGGGAAGGCATGGAGGCACAATAAAGCAGCACACTGAGCAGCTCTGAAGGTGGCTACTAAGAAGGGCTGTTGCTTGGGGACTCACAGGTAACACAGGTCTGCCCCTAATCAGGGAACAGGGAGAGACAAAACAAGTTTTTGTCTTCTAAACTTACCCTGATCCATCCAGTGGTGGTTCTGCTGTGATGGGCACGGCCTCAAAACACAGCCCTGTGTAGCTGTGAATATGAAAAACTGCTTGTGCAAGTCTCTCCCATGACTAATTGCTACTGTCTGTTTAATTGTGTGGTTGGGTTGCCACATGTTTTCATCTTCCTATTGGCATTTTTAAGAGCTGGATTATGAGCTGTGAAGGGAACTGCTAATCCCATGCCTTTACCTTCAGGAATCCAAAAGCCTGAAAAAGGGGAGGGAGCCCACAGCTGGTTCCTCCCTGGGCTCCTACCAGCACAGAGATGGAACTCCTCCTGGCCATTTTTCTCTCTGCTTTGACTGTTTTTGTGGCAATAGCATTCTATTATGGACATGACAAGGCAGAAGTTCCTCATGAATTCAGTGAGCGAAGAAAGCTTTATGTTCTTCACTACTTGCTGAACTTTGCGTTTGGTATGGTAAGTAAAACTTGATTAAAGCTGGAGTTTTTAATTTAATTTCTGTTAGAGGGATAATGATTAGGATAAATGTTCAAATATAATCAGCTGGATTAATTTGGTGATGTGAGCAGATGGTGCTAGCCAGCACCAAAGGAAATGTGGAAAATGAAATTCTGTGCAATTCCCAGTTTTTTCCTGACAGCCTGTGTTTTAGCTTGTTGTTCCTGTTGCCTCAAGACGGTGCTGGAAGGCTTGGAAGGGAAGTGCACGGGGTACGTGGAATTTCTGCTCTGCATCGCCCCGTGCTGACTTACAGAGGGAGCAATCAGATGATGTCTGTGACCTCCTCTCCAGCCCTGTCACTCTGCTCCCGGGCCGCCTGAGAGAGCTGCCACGTTCACAGTCTTTTGCCTTTCAAAGAAGCTAAACGACTTTCTTTTTTGAGACAGTACACATAATATATAAACTGACTTTCAGTGTCGTTGCTTTTGGCACGTTTAGGATCCTCCCTTGCTTCTCTTCAAAGCTAGAACGGGACTTGCACTTGTCTTTCTGTCTCATCAATCATCCTGCCCTGAATTAATTATTGCCTCTATCATCTTAAAAACACTTCTCCTGTGATACCTAAACCAAACTTCTTTTCTTTTAGTTGTCTCTTTGGCTCATGCATTACATTTCACTTCAGTTCTGTGTTCTAATGTTATTAATTCTCCTTTCCTTTTTCTGCTCTGTTGCTTGTTAAGTTTTGTTTGCAGTCAGGCAGCGAGCTCCCGAGGAGGTGACTCCCATCAGCTCTGGAGCCCTGCCCTACCCAGGCCCCAACACTGCTACGACAGCAAAGCACTAAAATAGGATAGGAATTGAAGTCAAATTTGATTTTCTTACAGCTGTTGTACAGCGTGTGAACTTCCAGATTTTCTAAAAGCTGTATGTTTACCCTTTATCCATCGAAGTTTTGTCTTTGTGTAATTCATTTGTTAAACTGCAGAATTTAGAAATTTGCTGCTGGTTGATGTGGTTTTTAACTTCTGAACTTACAATTTTGTGTCCTTTCTGCTGGCCAGGCACGAGCAACTCAAAGGAGCAGAAAGACAAGAATATTAATGTATAGTTAAACCAGAATTTAAATGCAAGTTCAAGTCGTGTAGCAACTCTTGCTTTTGCTGTTGGGCAAATTCCGTACGCCAAAGTAGCCAAATCCTTTCAAGGGCTGACAACCCATGATGTCAAAACTTCATGGAAAATTAAAGTTTACTAGTATATCCAGTCCCCAGCTGGGACGAAAGCCAACACTAAACACAGAGGAGAGAGAAGTGAGAAGGACTCCTAGGACTCCTCTTTTTTCAGTATTTCTAAGACAAAGAAGATCTCTACATTCTATACCAGTAGCTTTAACCTTTGCTGTTACAAAGGTATTAGTGTGAGGAAAGAAAATACCGGAGGGAGATGGAAGATTAAAGAAATAAAATTATTTTCCCACAGACATAAACCAGGAGTTCAGCAGAAGGATTCAGTCTGAGACTAAAACTTTGCCATAGCACGATCCTTCCTGCATGTGGGATCAGCTCCTCAGGTGGCCTAAAACAGGATACCTACACCAAATTTAACAGGACCACATTACTGAGCTGTGTGAGGTCTGTGAAACGGGAGGTGAAAGCCACGAGGGTGGGGTTTTAGGATCCACACAGACCTTTGCAAGTGAAAGCCTCTGACATACATCTGCACGAATAGCGGCAGCACGACTGAGTGAAGTGCTGGTTGGAGATGTCTGCTGTGGAAATCACACAAAACCAACTCCAGGGGAGTGGGAACACTGCAATCCCACCTCATCTTCTTGCTCTGAGCAGGAATAGAGCAGAGCAGCCTACCACTGAACCAGCTTAAAGCCATGGGATGCGATGAAGTCGACAAGCTCAGAGTGCCATAAGAACCTTAGCCCGAGTGTTTAATTAAGAATCAGTGAGCTGTGAGAAGATCAAGCCAGGGTTCACAGCTATTCTTGGTCAGGAGGACAGCTGTGGTAAATGCTATGGAATTTTTTTTTTTTTCTGCAAGTTTAAAAGTAGTGTGAGCTTGGGAAATGAAATATTGGCCAGGTTTCTTCATCCAAAGATAAAATGCTGTGACTACTCTCTCCTTATTTTGCTCTGAAACACCTGACAAAGTGAAGTATGTGACACCTTCTTCTATCTACTGTTAATAGCTGCTTTTTTTTCCTACTGAATTGACCATGCAGCTTTAATTTTTTAATGATCAATCTCCAGTTTAGGTGGAAATTTGCACTAATTTTTGGTTTCTTTTATTAACAGGCAACATTTTTGGACAAAGTAGGTATCGTCTCAGAGGTTCATTTCCTCAGGGCTACAATGGAGAATATACCACCACTGAAAGATAAACACCTTCTTATCAAGGACTTAAGATTTGAAAGGGTTAAAGTAAGAATTTACCAGTGCAAAACGTCAAACACTAGCCAAAGAAGAGGAGTCCTTTATTTCCATGGAGGAGTTGGATGGTTGGGAAGCATCCGTGAGTAACCCAAATATAATCTGAGCTCTGACTGCACACGAGTCACGGGCTGGGGGAGGCTGGAAGGGACCCCAGTGGTCCCACCTTTCTGCCCCAGCAGGGTCATCCCGCAGCACACGGCACAGGATTGTGTCCTGACAGGGCTGGAATATCTCCAGGGAGGGAGGCTCCACACCCACCCCTCATGGAGTTTCTGATCTGATCTGATCTTTCATAAATTACAAGAAGAATTAGTAGGTTAAGCATTATAAGTAACAAAATTAATTTCAGAACAGCAGAATAATTTGATTTCCATGCAGTAGGCATCATGTTAAATTGCCTTTCTTGTGTCTCTGGAATATTCTCTGATCATTTTTTTCCTTCCTCCTCAGGCTTGTGAAGAAAGTTGAAAATCTCCTTAGAACTTTATTTCTTATTTTAAAGCACCCCTTTTGTGTTCACACGTGTGTGCAAGCTTCTGTGTGTGTGTATCCTGCTGTGGGTCTTTATAGTGGCCAAACAAGAACAAGACATGTTTTGGTGTTTGAAATGGAAATGCCTAAGAGATGAGGTGGTGCCTCGTGCACAAGAAAAATTCTTGTGCTGGATTTAGTGGGAGTTTTTGTATTTATTTTTTTTTTTAACAAATTCTCACTTTCAAAACCACTTTAGAAGTGGCAGCAGTGGTGCAGTCCATTAACTGACTTTTCAAAGAGGGGACCAAAGCAGTGCACTGGTGTAAATTCCAGGTTTCTTGCTGGCAAGGAGATTCCCAGAGATGTAAGGGAATGGTGAGCACTGCCCAGATTAGACCGTGCCACGACGAGGGAATCACAGTGTGGCATCAGTCACACCACAGAGATCAGGATTGCAGAACATCAGGTTGTTTTTAAAGCCAGTTACAGTCATGGAAACGTTTTGTTTTCCAGGGGCCTACGAAAGAACGTGCCGCTACTTGGCCAGGAAGAGCAACTCAGTGGTGGTGTCTGTGGGGTGAGTGGAGTCAGACACACACTGGCAGCAATCTGTGCCTCCTCCTGGGTCTGTAAACATTTAGCCAAGCTCCTTGTAAAGCACCTGCATTTAATGATCCCATGTTTCACCAGCACTAATTTCTCTTGAGAAGAATTAGTCAACTAATCCCCACTTGTTCATTTGCAAATGAAATCCATTACAATAATTTTGTAATTTGTTGCCACCGCTAAGAGCTGAGGATGTTTTTGTTTTCTAGAGCCATATGCAAACCACCTTAAGCTGAAAGCCTGAAGTGTTTCTGTTATAAGCACAGTTGCCCAGGCCACCAAATACTCATTTTAGTAGTTGAGAAAAACTGAAGGGATATCCACATTTAACTTGCAATCAACCTGAGATGAACATTAAAAGTATTTTCCCAATGAATTGTAATGAATTTTTAAGAGAACCAATTTATAAAAGTTCAGGAAAAGAGCTGATGTCTTGAAAATTGATTACAATTGCACTAAATGCTATTTGCAAGCTAAAATACTTGAAGAACCAATACCTCATTGATTCTGTTTAAAGAATTCACCTTACAGAACACCCCTGTAAACCTTTCAGATTGTCATTATCAATTTTCTATGCTCATGATCTCTAACAATGTGTTGGGAAATGTTCACTTCAGTTTCTAACTGGAATTACTGTAACCGATTCAGACACACCTGCCCTGGCAGCTACTTCCAAAAGAACTCTGCTTGTGCCTTTAGTTACCTAAAAGATAGATAGAGAAGTATTTTGTAAAGACAGAACAGTGTTCTGACTCTCCCAAACGTGAATAGTAGCAAATAATACATCAACAGCACCAATTGGGATCAATTCCCTTGCTGTAATTGTGATCTCAGGATATTCTCCTGTCTTCAGAGAGAAGGAGATGAACAACAAGAGGCCAAGGGGCCCATTCACTGGTTGTGACTCTGCTAAAACACTTTTCACTCCTCTGAACACGAGCCAGAGTGTGCCCAGGTGGCCAAAAGGGCCAATGGATCCTGGCCTGGCTCAGGAACAGGGTGGCAGCAGGAGCAGGGAAGTGAATCTTCCCCTGGACTCAGCACTGGTGAGGCCACCCCTGGAGTGCTGTGTCCAGTTCTGGGCCCTCAGCTCAGGAAGGACATGGAGGGGCTGGAGCAGGGCCAGAGAAGAGCAACGAGGCTGGGGAAGGGACTGGAGCACAAGTGCTGTGAGGAGAGGCTGAGGGAGCTGGGG